>NC_090378.1:106774402-107074402 GCF_036365525.1 Heterodontus francisci
GCCCACTCCTTGCTCTCAGGTCTGTGATGAGAACTCCATTTCCTCATCAGTACCTCATTCTTCAAATTGTGGCAATCAGGGACTCCCTTTGCTTCACTTTCAGACTGGGCAGCCTGTGCTATGTCTCGCAATACTGGGTCAGCTCACTGAGCCTCATGTAGGGAAAATCCATTTAATTCATTTCCTGGATCTCCTAACTTTCCAAAGAAAGTCGCGGACAGGCAGACCTCATGGGCAACTGCCTGCAGTGCCAATGCAGTCTCCTCTGGGGTAGTTGGTTTGGTTATGGCCTGATCCAGTACACATACAGGGAAACTGCAGGGGTCCATCTCCTGCCACTGCCCTGACTCTCTGACCTCCTGCGGTCTTTCTTTCACTACTGGGGGGAGGCTACCACCTTCACCCCCACCAGATCATTACCTAGGAGCAGGTCAACCCCATCCCCAGGCAAACTAGGGACAAGCCCTATGGTCACCGGTCTCGAAACTAGGTCACACTCCAGGTGCACCTGGTGTACAGGTACAGGCATACACTGCCCTCCAATACCATTCACCACCATTTTGGAATTCACTGCGGTCTCTGGGGTAAAGGTCAGGCCTTTTCCCAGTAAGAGGGATCTAGTGGCCCCTGTGTCCCTGAGAATCACTATGGGCTTGCTTGCCCCACTCGAGGAATATGAGGTTACTTTCCCTTCAAATCCAAAACCTTGATAACCCTCAGGAACCCGATTAATTTTTCCTGCACTTGCAGCCATAAGCCTCCTGGGTCTCGCTCTTACTGCAGTTAAAGCCACAGCTTGTTCTGCTGCGCTTTCCATCAGGTTTCTTTCTTCACTGAGCGGGTGTGCCCTGATTAATCCTACTGGTTTTCCCTTTAGTTTTCAGCAGTCAGCTTTTAAATGCCCTGCTTTATTACAATGGAAGCACACAGGTCTCCGGGTCTCAATCTTGCTCACAGCACCTTCCTTTTTGGCTGGAGGAGGGACCCCTGTGTATCCTGCTTTCCTTTCTCTCCCAGGACTGCCTGGGCTTCTATGACCTTCCTACCCTTTGTCCTTTTTGGATTTGTGGGGGTGACTAGGAAAGGTTCTCCTTTGGGAAACCAACTTATAAATTAAAGCAAACTCATCAGCGAGAACAGCCGCTCGTCGGGCTCTCTGGACCTGCTGCTCCTCTACATGGGTCTTTATGGAGAGTGGGAGAGAGTGTTTAAATTCCTCCAAAAGAATTACTTCCCTGAGATTCTCATAGCTGAGCTGTACTTTAACAGTCCTCAGCCACTGGTCAAAAGCCAGCTGCTTACTTCTTTCAAACTCCAGATAAGTTTGATTAGCTTGCTTCTTGAGGGTTCCAAACTTTTGGCGATAGGCTTCGGGTACTAATTCATATGCCCCGAAGATAGCATTTTTGGTCAGTTCATAATTTGATTAACTCTCATCGAGCAACAGGGAATAAGCCTCATGGGCTTTTCCAGTTAGCTTGCTTTGTAGTAATAAAGACCAGACCTCAGATGGCCATTTTAGCTGCCTTGCCAGTTTCTTAAAAGACACAAAAAATGCCTCCACATCTTCCTCATTGAATTTCGGAATTAGTTGAGCGAGTTTTAGCAATTTTGTACCCAGCCCTGAATTACACTAATCCATATTGGCCATGCTTTCACTGGGGTTACTCTGTCACCCCCTATTTAACTCAAGCCACTTCAACTCTCTTTCTTCGCATTCTTTCTGGAATATTCTTTCTCCTTCTCTCCTGCCTTTCATTTTCTTCACGATCCTTCTGGAATATTCTTTCTTTCGCCCTCTCCTGCCTCTCTTTTGCCTGTCACTCCCTTTTTCTTTCCCTGTCTTCGAATTCAAGTTTCCTTTGTTCCAATTGTATCTTTGCTAGCAGTACCCTGTCTGGGTCTACTTCTAACACTGCTTCTGCTTCTTCAGATTCAAGGCAAAAATGGTTGGCCACTAACCTTAGGTCTTCAGACTTCCTAGCCATGATACGTTCAGTGATCCACACTGCTCAGCCATTTTCCTCAACTCCTCCATAGACAGTGCTTTTAACTTATCCCTAGTTACTTCACCCTGGCTTGGAGAGCTACTACCTTCAGTTGCAGACTTGTTAGTATTCAATCAAACACAACTACAAGAAAACCTGTATTAATATTGCTCTTTTTTTAGTGGGAACAATTTGGCTTCCCACTTCTAATTTCTCTCATTTATCTGTGGGTCAATTCCGGACGCGAGCACCCAAACTTTTGTTACGACCAGGTGAAAAAGAGGTCTAGGGTTCCCTTTCAGCCTTCACCTGGTCTTACTATAACAGGGTTTTATTTTTAAAGACACTGTGTTTTTAGCTCTCCCGTGGTGAATCATTGTTCACCACTTTCCAATTATATGGTAAAGAATCGAGCACAAACAGGCTTTCTTAGCTTTAAAGAAGGTGAAATTTTATTAAACATAATTCAATTGACACCCATGGATACACGACGTGCCCACACTAACATGCATACTCGATACACACATGCAAATAGAGACAGAAAAGAGCAAAAGAAAAATAAAGTGGAAAGGTTTGAGGCAATATCTGAAGAGTTGCTGCTGCAGTTCTTCGAGCTCACTGTAGAGTCTTTTTGTAGGTAGATCTCGCTTTTTGTTGGATCCTTTATTCTTTTTAAACCTTGTTCACTGTAGGAGAGGCGGTGGCGTAGTGGTATTGTCACTGGTAACCCAGAGACCCAGGGTATTGCTCTGGGGATATGGGTTCAAATCCCACCACAGCAGAAGGTGGAATTTGAATTCAATTAATAAATCTGGAATTAAAAGCTAGTCTAATGATGGCCATGAAACCATTGTCGATTGTTGTAAAAACCCATCTGGTTCACGCATATCCTTTAGGGAAGGAAATCTGCTGTACTTACCTGGTCTGGCCTACATGTGACTCCAGCAATGTGGTTAACTCTTACATGCCCTCTTAAATGGTCTAGCAAGCCACTCAGTTGTATCTAACCACTACAAAGTCAATAAAAAGGAATGAAACCAGACAGACCATCCGGCATCGACCTAGGCACTGAAAACAACAAAGGCAAACCCAGCCCTGTCGACCCTGCAAGGTCCTCCTTACTACCATCTGGGGGCTTGTGCCAAAGGTGGGAGAGCTGTCCCACAGACTAGTCAAGCAACAGCCTGACATAGTCATACTCACGGAATCATACCTGACAGACAATGTCCCAGACACAGCCATCACCATCCCCGGATATGTCCTGTCCTACCAGCAGGACAGACCCACCAGTGGTGGTGGCACAGTGGTATACAGTAGGGAGGGAGTTGCCCTGGGAGTACTCAACATCGACTCTGGACCCCATGAAGTCTCATGGCATCAGATCAAACATGGACAAGGAAACCTCCTGCTGATTACCACCTACCGCCCTCCCTCAGCTGATGAGTCAGTACTCCTCCATGTTGAGCAGCACTTGGAGGAAGCACAGAGGGTGGCGAAGGCACAAAATGTACTCTGGGTGGGGGACTTCATGTCCATCACCAAGAGTGGCTCGGTAGCGCCACTACTTACCGAGCTGGCCGAGTCCCAAAAGGACATATCTGCTCGACTTGGTATGTGGCAGGTGGTGAGGGAACCAACAAGAGGGGAAAACATACATGACCTCATACTCACCAATCTGCCTGCCACAGATGCATCTGTCGATGATAGTATTGGTAGGAGTGACCACCACACAGTCTTTGTGGAGACAAAGTCCCGCCTTCACACTGAGGATACCCTCCATCGTGCTGTGTGGCACTATCACGGTGCTAAATGGGATAGATTTCGAACAGATCTAGCAATGCAAAACTGGGCATCCAGGAGGCGATGTGGGCCATCAGCAGCAGCAGAATTGTACTCAGCCACATTCTGCAACCTCATGGCCCGGCATATGCCCCACTCTACCATTACCATCAAGCAAGGAGACCAACCCTGGTTCAATGAAGAGTGCAGGAGGGCATGCCAGGAGCAGCACCAGGCATACCTCAAAATGAGGTGTCAACCTGGTGAAGCTACAACACAGGACTATCTGCGTGCCAAACTGCGTAAGCAGCACGCAATAGACAGAGCTAAGCGATCCCATAACCAACGGATAAGATCTAAGCTCGGCAGTCCAGCCACATCCAGCCGTGAATGGTGGTGGACAATTAAACAACTAACTGGAGGAGGTGGCTCCATAAATATCCCCATCCTCAATGATGGGGGAGCCCAGCACATCAATGCGAATGATAAGGCTGAAGCATTTGCAACAATCTTCAGCCAGAAGTGCCGAGTTGATGATCCATCTCGGCCTCCTCCTGAAGTCCCCAGCATCACAGATGCCAGACTTCAGCCAATTCGATTCACTCCTCGTGATATCAAGAAACGACTGAAGGCATTGGATACTGCAAAAGCTATGGGCCCTGACAATATTACGGCAATAGTACTGAAGACCTGTGCTCCAGAACTTGCCGCGCCCCTAGCCAAGCTGTTCCAGTACAGCAACAACACTGGCATCTACCCGGCAATGTGGAAAATTGCCCAGGTATGTCCTGTACACAAAAAGCAGGACAAGTCCAACCCGGCCAATTACCGCCCCATCAGCCTACTCTCAATCATCAGTAAAGTGATGGAAGGTGTCATCAACAGTGCCATCAAACGGCACTTGCTTAGCAATAACCTGCTCAGTGACACTCAGTCTGGGTTCCGCCAAGGCCACTCAGCTCCTGACCTCATTACAGCCTTGGTTCAAACATGGACAAAAGAGTTGAACTCAAGAGGTGAGGTGAGAGTGACTGCCCTTGATATCAAGGCAGCATTTGACCGAGTATGGCATCAAGGAGCCCTAACAAAACTGAGGTCAATGGGAATCAGGGGGAAAACTCTCCGCTGGCTGGAGTCATACCTAGCGCAAAGGAAGATAGTTGTGGTTGTTGGAGGTCAATCATCTGAGCTCCGGGACATCACTGCAGCAGTTCTTCAGGGTAGTGTCCTAGGCACAACCATCTTCAGCTGCTTCATCAATAACTTTCCTTCAATCAGAAGTGGGGATGTTCAGCATCATTCGCGACTCCTCAGATACTGAAGCAGTCCGTGTAGAAATGCAGCAAGACCTGGACAATATCCAGGCTTGGGCTGATAAGTGGCAAGTAACATTTGCGCCACACAAGTGCCAGTCAATGACCATCTCCAACAAGAGAGAATCTAACCATCTCCCCTTGACATTCAACGGCATTACCATCACTGAATCCCCTAGGATTCAACATCCTAGGGGCTACCATTGACCAGAAACTGAACTGGAGTCGCCATATAAATACCATGGCTACAAGAGCAGGGCAGAGGCTAGGAATCCTGAGGTGGGTAACTCACCTCCTGACTCTCCAAAGCCTGTCCACCATCTACAAAGCACAAGTCAGGAGTGTGATGGAATACTCTCCACTTGCCTGGATGGGTGCAGTTCCAACAACAGTCAAGAAGCTGCACACCATCCAGGACAAAGCAGCCCACTTGATTGGCACCCCATCTACAGCAGTGTGTACCATCTATAAGATGCACTGCAGCAATGCACCAAAGCTCCTTCGACAGCACCTTCCAAACCCATGACCTCTACCAACTAGAAGGACAAGGGCAGCAAATGCATGGGAACACCACCACTTGCAAGTTCCCCTCCAAGTCACACACCATCCTGACTTGGAACTATATCGCCGTTCCTTCATTGTCGCTGGGTCAAAATCCTGGAACTCCCTTCCTAACAGCACTGTGGTTATACCTACCCCAAATGGTCTGCAGCGGTTCAAGAAGGCAGCTCACCACCACCTTCTCAAGGGCAATTAGGGATGGGCAATAAATGCTGGCCTGGCCAGCAACGCCCACATCCCATGAATGAATTTAAAAAAAGGAGACTTTTCTCTCTTGGGGTTCATGTGTCTTCAGACGGTTTATGGAGTTCCGCGAGAAAGAGATGGGAGCAGACAGGAGAGGCTGTGGCGGAAGAGGTCCTTTCAATCCAGGAGCAAAGAGCTTTCTGCCAGTTCCAACACTGTCACTACAATTTAAAACTCCCCAAATTGGCCAGCAGGATAGTCACATGACCGACTGGGATAACCACTTCTGGCTTTGGGTATTGCATGTGTCAGGGAATGGTCCTTTGTCTACAAACACTGTCTGTTAATATGCAAAAATGCCTTTCCAGCCAGGGGCCTGGCAACCCCTTGTAACAAATTAATGGCAAAATTAATGTGTCCCATTCTTGGCATGTGGGGGCCTGCATGACAGGGGTATAGAATTCCACCGATTAACAACCCTTTGAGTGAAGAAATCTTTCCTCATCTCAGTCCTAAATGGCCGTCCCCTTATTCTGAGACTGTGACCCAGCGCTCTAAATTCCCGAGCCAGGAGAAACATTTTCTCAGCATCTACCCTATCAAGCCCCTTAAAATTTTATGTTTCAATCAGTTCACCTCTCATTCTTCTGAACTCAAGGGAATATCGGCCTGGTCTACACAATCTCTCTTCAGAGGTCAATCTCCTCATTCCTGGAAATAGTTTAGTGAACCTTTCTTGCACACGCTGTGGGGAAAGTATATCCTTTATGATGGAGTGTGTGTGTGCAGACTCCTATCTGAACAGCTGCCCTACTGAATGTACTGCTAGGTGCACTGACCTTGGATCAAAGCTTGTATTTTTTCTGAGACAGTCCTTTCCTGAAAAATGAAACCAAAACTTCAAAGCTTTGGGGAAATCAGAAATGGATGGAATCAGGTAAAACAAATAGTCACATGGTCAGGGGTATGACCAGAGACATGTGACTGGAGCTCAGATTGGAGATTGCAGCGTTGAAGCAAGCACCAGGCTGTTGTTTTTAAAAATACAAGCTGCTGTGATTAGAAGCTGTTTCCTAGGAGCTGGCCCTTGGCAAATATGGGTTGCTACAGCTGTTTTCAGTACCTTAAAGAGTTATTCATGGAATCAAGCCATCAAGACTGTCGTGAGCAGGGCCGAGGATGTTCAAGAGGCGACAAGACCAAAATGTTGAAGGGAAGACTGCAAAGCTTGCTGATGACAGCAGATATCACATTTGTGTCTGCATCTTGGAGAAGGGATCTGGAGATCACCTGAAAAGTTCAGAGATCTGAAGGACTTTGTGGCCATAACTGTTGCTATCTTTGCTGAGAGGACTGCCCAGATGATCAATGAGATCTCTCTTTGTTGCATCTGATAATTGTTTAATTTGTGTTGGTTTTAGTTTGAGTGTTAAAACTAACACTTGTAAAAGTGAAATCTTGTCTGGTTTTGTTTCTAAATTGGGGTTGGCCAGTGGATGGATTCTTTTGGCTTGTGATCACCACGGGAATCACAACACCTTCCTGAAGTAAGGAGACCAAAACTGCACACACTACTACAGGTGTGGCCTCACCAATGCCCTGTATAATTGTACTATGACTTCTTTACTCTATACTCCATTCCCTTTGTAATAAAAGCTAACATACCATTTGCCTTTCCAACTGCTTGCTGGACCTGCATATTAATTTTCCATGATTCATGTACAATGACAGTCAGGTCTCTCTGAATGCAAACACTACCCAATTGTACATGAGGAAGCCACAAACAATAATTTTTGGCCTCTCACAAAGAACTCTGGTGCCGTGCCTCTGATTATCTCCTCACTCGTGGCTTGCTCAGGCTCAGAATTCTATTCAATCCAGAAATGAGTTTCACGCCCAATTTTTTATCCACATGCTTTGTAACTTTGTCTCATTGTCTACCTCCAAAACTACCTCACCACCATCACTGCTGAAAATAATGTCAGATCTTCAGTTACCACATGACTATTTGTCCAGCCCCTTCATTATTAGCATCCTGACTTGCACTCTTTGCAAACTTCTATTAGCTACCCTCATTTGGATCCATACTAAATTACCCTATTCTCACTAATCCACATTTGCTCCTTGTCCCTGGTGAAATTTAAAACCCTTTTCCTCAACCTCAAATACTACGTTGGCTTTCCGCCTGTTCCGTTCTCCCCACCCCCACCCCAAGCTGGGCAACATCCTCCTGGCTTACATTCTTTCTCATCTCTTCTGCTCCTAAAACTCTGGTCTTCTGTGTATTTCCCTCCACTCCACCACTGGAGGTCTAGCCTCAAGGCCATATTCTCTGAAATTTGCTCCCTTCCCATGCACTAATGTGCTTATCTTGCTCTCATTCAAAACTTATAGAAAGCCAGTTTCTTCACACCTCTTCCATTACCCAATTATAACAACACTCCTTTTTCATCTGATCTGTGAAGTGCTTAGGAATGTTTTTCTACATTAAAGGCTTCATAAAAATGTTGCTTTTATTGAAAATAAACCAAAACATCTCCAAAAAACTAAGAGATCAGAGTGATAACGGATCTCAACAGGTATTTCAGGAACTCATCTGAATTAAGGAATAAATCAAATCACTAACAAAGGTACACTTTTTTCTAATTTATCCCTCTGTGACCCTGCCTTTCAATTCACATCATGATTGTCAATCCTCTGGATGGAGAAGATATCAAACACTATGAAATATTTACATTTAAGGTACGTGTCAGCACTTGTGGACAAAGTTTCCCATGAAGCCCAAGTGAGGAGCTACCAGCACATTGCTGCTATCTAGTGCTGTGTTCTCTGGCAAACACATCCCATCAGATGATAACAAAAAACCCTAGTCAAGTTCAAGCTCTGTCCTGTGGTAAAAGCTTATTATGTAAAGGAGACAAGGCAATAGCCAATCAGCAAGAGCAAACACATCTCATTAGATCCCAGTGAAGGGACTCTGGCCAAAGATTCTTGTATTATTATGTCTGAAGCCATGGTTTATAAAACTGGCTGAAGAAAATATAAACATAAATGAAGAAAGCTATGATTGCCAATAAGAATGGATAACTGTGATGGAAAAAGTTGAATCACTGGAAAGAAATCAAATACATGCACACAAAGAGTCAATTGCGTAAACCATACCATGGGGCAGAATTCATCACCAAATTTTAGAACTACAAACTGACCATTTTTAATCAATCATCCACTCACTCATCATATGTGCCTGCAGTAGTCTTTTGATCCCATTTCTAGTGTTCAGTGATAACCTTCCCAGGTAAATTCTCAAAGTCTATTCCGCTTAGAACTCATCAAGCTTTACTAAAGTTGCCAATGTAAAACAATGTCGAGTTCATCAAATTTTGCAGTAAGTTGAAGCCAAGGGATCATGTGTCATAAGATCATTCAACACTTTCTTCCAACACTTACTGTATTCAACTGACGTCCTGGCATCTTATTGTGGGTTTGCTGTGTCGAACATGCTGCTTCAGCCAAAAAAAAAACAAAATAATAAATTGGAGGTGGGACAAAGAATTGGACTGTGGATTTTCATCTCACTTTTCTACACATCAGCTCAAAGTCAAATTTAACAATCTTCAATAATCATTCTGACGCTGGCATTTGTTTAAGTTAGATTCAGGAAAACTGGCGTCAATGAGATTTTCACTGCTAAGTCTTGTCCTTGATTTCATCTGTATATCTGGTCTTTCTTGGGCATACAAGTTTGCTGCCTGGATCAGGGAGCCGGATTTAGTTGCATAAATGCTGAGACCTGCCTCCCAGAATCAGATTCAAACAGGCATCAATATAAAAGAAGGTTTCAACTTTTAAAGAGTTTTCCAAATTTTTCAGTCTAGTTCATAAATGATCAACAAACATTCTCCACAATTTATCATCTGGGTCTCATAAGAATGGATGTGTTTCTCAGAATGGCTATGGGGTGAAGGAAAGGGAACTACTTGGTTTCTTAGCTGCCATTTCATGTTTCATATAGATAAACCTGCTGGTTATATTTTCTTCTGGTACTTATTAGAATTAAGCTGTTTGATGATAATAAAATGTTAGTAATGAGCAAAAGCTATTTCAGTAACTCTGGAAAAATTTCAAATCAAGAGTTTGTATCTAAATGTTGTCACTTACCCAACATCTCCATCTCCCTTATCTACCTGCCACACACCTATCCACAACACGTTTAACTGAAGGCCAGCCACTCATAAGAGGCTGCACATCTGAAATACCAGAGGACTTACGTGACAGGCAGAATAAATACACATAGTAGTCTTGACATAATTGTAAATCTGTACACAGGTCAATGATAGAAGCATCCTGCATTTAAATAGATTCAATTCTGGACAAATGAGCCTAAATTCACTACTTCATATTTCAAAAATTTGACAAAACGGCTTGTGTACACCAACAAAAGCAACATTGTGTCTAAATACCAGAATCAGTATTTTCAATCCTGGCCAACAGCCAGATATATTTTTCAAACAGATATTTTGTGCTGGGGGTCAACAAGGATTAATTATTGGACGTTTGTTGTGCAACAAAGTCTTCACCAATCAGAAGCTTATAGGATGGTTACCAGGCAAAATAATACAACAACTAATTTAAGCTCAAGCACTTGGCAGTGTCAGCTTGGATTGGTCGCACTCTCATCTCTGAATCATTTTCAGATGACTTTAAACTGAGGCCCCATCTGTCTGGACAATAAAAATCCCAACACACCAAAGAATGGGAAGTTCTCCAAATGTCCCAGTCAACATACTCCCTCAACCAATACCATCAATAAATTAACTACTCATTCACCTCATTATTGTTGGCGAGATCTTACTGTGCCCAACATTTCCAAAGTAGTTTATTCTGTGTGAAGTATTCTGGATGACTGGTAAGATGTACATAAATACACATTCTTCATTTATGCCTCTTGGCTGATATGCAGCATACAGCACTGCTCCAAGTGTAACCAATTAATCCACAGTAAAGGATTAATTTAGCATATATCAGAGTAGTTAACTTCAATGTAATGTTAGGAGTGGGAGTTATGATGCAAAAAAAGACTATAAATCATCTCAGTGTTGAGTGTTGTTATTTTCAGTGAGATCTACCAAAATATGTTATATTTTCAAACTAAATGAGGTCTCACAACAAATTAGAGTTAACATTTACATTTGCAACCAGTGCAAAAGATATTGCGCAAATTATCAGATGGTAACAGTTGCGTCTTCATCTATAATTTACAATGCTTGGAAAGTAAAAGTCTAAATTGGGTCAAGGCACAAAGGGACATAGGGGTAGAGTTTCACAAAATCATCCAAAGTAACAATGCAACCATAAAGGGAGTAAACAAAGCACTGGGGTTAATTCCATGAGCAATAGAATTGAAAAGCAGAGAAGTTACACTAAATGTCAGATCTTGGTTAGACTACACTTAGAATACTGTGCACAGTTCTGGTCTCCATATTACAATAAGGATACAGATGCACTGGAGTAGGTGCAAAAAAAGATCTACAAGGATACTATTTGGTCCTCATACAAGACCTTGGCCAAGCTCTCAGTTCGAATACTGTGTCCAGTTTTGGCCTCCTCACATGGTGAGTGATTTTGAGACTTTGGAATGGGTAAGAGGAGGGCGACAAAATTAAGGGAATATATTATGGACAACTCAACAGGTTGGGGGTACTGGGTTCACAATTTTAAGTTTTAATAGGCCAGATCTAGGTTAGAGGTCAGGAAGTGATTCTTCTCCCAGAAAATAGTCAACCTTTGGAACAGACTATCATTTCATGCAGTGGACGCTGACTTGCTGAAGTCCTTCAAGCGAAAGCTGGACCTGTTCCTGGCTGGAGCAACGATCGAAAGACAGGTACTGCACTGCAATATGAGGACCAGAGGGATCTCCTGGACTAGTTTTGATCGTGCAAATGGATGGGAGAGAAATTTGCCAGAGTTCTTTTACCAGCCTGACCTGGGTTTTAATTTGCTTTTTCAGCTCTCCCAGAACATCATATGATTTCAGGTGGGATGCGGAGACTATATATTGTGATACAATATCAATTCTTTAATACAGGTTGAATGGGCCAGAGAATCTTTAACTGTCCGTCATTGTTCGTTATTTTGTGTCTAGTGCCTTTCAAACCTCAAGAGGTCCTAAAGCATTTTAGAGCAAATTAAGTACTTTTGAAATTTAGTCACTGTTGTAGGCAAATGCAGCAGCCAATTTGCACACAGCTAGGTCCCACAAACAGTAATGAGATAATGGGCAGATAATGTGTTTTTTAGTGACGTTGCTTGAGAGAAAAATACTGGCCAAGACACCAGGGAGAACTCCCCTACTCCTTCAGATGGGTTTAGTTTAACGTTGCATCTGAATGGCAGCAATCTCTCAGGAGAAAGGTATCGTGATGAACAGAGGACTAAAGGCAAAGCAGTTGAAAGTTCAAAAGTGCAACTTTAAGTGACAGGCAGTTTTTCCTCAAAGAGAGATTAAATAAGACAATAACGGTATTCCTTTTTATTCAATTTATTCTACTTATTCAATGAAATTGACATTGCATTCAGTCCAAATGCAAAGCACCCATGCTATCCACCCCTGCAGGATACACATCAGATTCACTATTGACCTGTGTACATTTTCTGACATTAATGCTGCTTTTATCTCTACACTTGCACCATATCCTCCTGTACCTAGACAGGACGTGCTTTATGTATTTGCCAAAGTAAGGACTGGGGCCAGGGCAAGGCAAACACATATCATGCCAAAAATATTGCCCCATTAATTCTTTTTAACTTATTCATTCATGCGATGTGGGAATCGCAAGCAACGCCAGCATTTGTTGCCCATCCTCAATTGCCCGAGAAGGTGGTGGTGAGTTGCCGTATTGAACCACAGCATTCTTTAAGGTGTAGGTACATCCACAATGCTGTTAGGATTTTGTCTCAGTAACGATGAAGGAACAGTGATGTATTTCCAAGTCAGTATGGTGTATGACTTCGAGGGGAACTCAGCGATGGCGGTGGTCCCAAACGCTCGCTGCCCTTGGTGATAGAGGTCAAAGGTTTGGGACGTGCTGTCAAATAAGCCTTGGTGAGTTGCTGCAGTGCAATAGAAGGTACACAGTGCAGAAACACTGTGCTCGTTGTGCAGGAAGTGTATGTTTAAGGTGGAGGTCAGGGTGCTGATCAATGACTTCAGTTTTACTAAAACTCCTTAATGCCACACTTAATCAAATGTTGTCTTGATGTCAAGGGCAGTCACTCTCACCGCAGCTCTGGAATTCATCTCTTTTGCCCATGTTTGAACAAAGAACAAAGAACAGTACAGCACAGGAACAGGCCATTCGGCCCTCCAAGCCTGCTGCACTTCCGGGGACCGTATCCCTCTATTCCCATCCCATTCATGTATTTGTCAAGATGCCTCTTAAACGTCGCTATCGTACCTGCTTCCACCACCTCCCCCGGCAGCAAGTTCCAGGCACTCACCACCCTCTGTGCAAAGAACTTGCCTCGCACATACCCTCTAAACTTTGCACCTTGCACCTTAAACCTATGTCCCCTAGAAACTGACTCTTCCACCCTGGGAAAAAGCTTCTGACTATCCACTCTGTCCATGCCGCTCATAACTTTGTAAACCTCTATCATGTCGCCCCTCCACCTCCATCGTTCCAGTGAAAACAATCCGAGTTTATCCAACCTCTCCTCATAGCTAATGCCCTCCAGACCAGGCAACATCCTGGTAAACCTCTTCTGTACCCTCTCCAAAGCCTCCATGTCCTTCTGGTAGTGTGGCGACCAGAATTGCACGCAATATTCTAAGTGTGGCCTAACTAAAGTTCTGTACAGCTGCAGCATGACTTGCCTATTTTTATACTCTATGTCCCGACCGATGAAGGCAAGCATGCCGTATGTCTTCTTGACTACCTTATCCACCTGCGTTGCCACTTTCCGTGACCTGTGGACCTGTACGCCCAGATCTCTCTGCCTGTTAATACTCCTAAGGGTTCTGCCATTTACTGTATACTTCCCACCTGCATTAGACCTTTGGACCAAGGATGTAAAGAGGTTTGGTGTACACTCTTATGAGGAGGAAAGGAAGGGCATCCAAAACTACAGTTCTGTAGATGACTAAAAAAATAAAATTGAGATGAAAATAAAACAGAGAAAAGAAGCTTATGATACATGTCAGATTCATTATACAGTAAAGTCAAGCAGAATACAGAAAATGCAGAAAAGACCTGAAAAAGGAAGTTAGGTGCAAAGAGAACGCATGAGAAAAGGGAACACTAAAGCTTTTTCCAAACGCATAAGTAAAAGAACACTCAAAGGAAGGGCGAGGCCCATTAGGGACTAAAAATAAAATCTTATGAAGGCAAACGGCATGACTGAGGTACTAAATGAATACTTTGCATCTGTTTTCATAAAAGAGAATGGTGCAATTGTCCCAGTAAAGGAGGAGACAGTAGAGAAATTTGATAGGCTAAAAATAGAGGAAAGACTTAAAATGTTTGCAGCTTTCAAAGTAGAATGCATCCTTGGTTGCTGGGGGAAGCAAGACTGGAAATGGCCACAATCCTTCAATCCTCTTTTGACATGGGCGTGGTGTCAGAAGTCTGGTGGGTTGCACAGGTACACGCCTGTTCATAATCGGGGGAGCGATAAACCAGTTAACAGCAGGCCTGTCAACGGTAGGGAAACTTTTAGAAACCATAATTCACAATAAAATTGTAATTTGGGAAAACATAGGTTATTAAATGATAGCCAACATAGATTTGTTAAAGTCAAAGCATATCTGACCAACTTTATTGAGTACTTCAATGAAATAAGAGAGAAGGTTGATGAGGACAGTACAGTTCATGTTGCACATACAGACTTGCAAAAGGCATCTGATAAGGTACCACATTATAAACTTGTCAGCAAAATTGAAAATCATGGGACAAAGCAGTCTGTTTGATTGGCACCCTCCACCACCAGTACACAGTGGCAGCTGTGTGTACCAGCTACAAGATGCATTGCAGCAGCTTGCCAAGCTTCCTTCAACAGCACCTTCCAAATACAAAACCTCCACCACCTAGAAGGACATGGGCAGCAGACGCATGAAAGTGCCACCACCTGCAATTTCCCCTCCAGGCCATACACCATCATGACTTGTAAATATATCAGCGTTCCTTCACTGTTGCTGTGTCAAAATCCTGGAACTCCATCCCTAAGAGCACTGAGGGTGTACCTATACCACATGGACTGCAGGGATAGGCAACATGCTCACATCCCATCAATGGATAAAAATAAATAAACAAACACAGTGGTAAGAGACTGAAAGCAGATAGTAGTGATGAATGGTTATTTTTCAGACTGGAGGGAAGTGTACCGTGGAGTCTTCTAAAAGTTGGTATCAGGACCAATGCTCTTTTGGACATATTAATTGGCTGGACTTGGGTATAGGGGACAGAATTCCAAAGTTTGCAGATGACAGAAAACTTGGAAATGAGCAAACAGTGAGAAGGGTAGTAAGCCTTCAGGAGGACATCAAATAGTGATACATTTCAGATGAAATCTAATACACAGAAGTGTGAACTGATTCATTTTGGAAGGAAAAATGAGTGGCAATATAAACAAAATGGTACAACGTTAAAGGGGCTGCAAGAACTACACCTAGGGATTCGAATACACAAATCTCTCTGAGGCAGTTAAAAAAAAAATACAGGATCATTAGCTTTATAAATCGAGGCGTAAAGTACAAAAGCAAGGAAGTTATGGTGAACTTTTGCAAAGCTGATTAGACCTCAGCTGCAGTACTATGTTGAATTCTGGGCACCACATTTTAGGAAGATTGGCATGGCCTTACAGAGGGTGCAGAGGAGATTTACTAGAATGGTACGAGTTATGAGGGATTTCAGTAACATGAAAAGACGAGAGAGGCTAGGACAATTCTCTGTACAGCAGAGACAATTAAGGGGAGATTTAATGGAGGCTTTAATAATTTAGATGGGAGTCAGGGGGAAAGCTCTCCATTAGTTGGAGTCATACCTAGCGCCAAGGAGGATGGTGGACAATATCCAGACTTATGCTGATAAGTGGCAAGTAACATTCGCGTCACACAAGTGCCAGGCAATGACCATCTCCAACAAGAGAGAATCTAACCATCTCCCCTTGACATTCAATGGCATTACCATCACTGAATCCCCCACCATCAACATCCTAGGGGTTACCATTGACCAGAGACTGAACTGGAGTTTCTTTCTTTTGGGCCTCCTTATCTCGAGAGACAATGGATACGCGCCTGGAGGTGGTCAGTGGTTTGTGAAGCAGCGCCTGGAGTGGCTATAAAGGCCAATTCTGGAGTGACAGGCTCTTCCACAGGTGCTGCAGAGAAATTTGTTTGTTGGGGCTGTTGCACAGTTGGCTCTCCCCTTGCGCCTCTGTCTTTTTTCCTGCCAACTACTAAGTCTCTTCGACTCGCCACAATTTAGCCCTGTCTTTATGGCTGCCCGCCAGCTCTGGCGAATGCTGGCAACTGACTCCCACGACTTGTGATCAATGTCACACGATTTCATGTCGCGTTTGCAGACGTCTTTATAACGGAGACATGGACGGCCGGTGGGTCTGATACCAGTGGCGAGCTCGCTGTACAATGTGTCTTTGGGGATCCTGCCATCTTCCATGCGGCTCACATGGCCAAGCCATCTCAAGCGCCGCTGACTCAGTAGTGTGTATAAGCTGGGGGTGTTGGCCGCTTCAAGGACTTCTGTGTTGGAGATATAGTCCTGCCACCTGATGCCAAGTATTCTCCGAAGGCAGCGAAGATGGAATGAATTGAGACGTCGCTCTTGGCTGGCATACGTTGTCCAGGCCTCGCTGCCATAGAGCAAGGTACTGAGGACACAGGCCTGATACACTCAGACTTTTGTGTTCCATGTCAGTGCGCCATTTTCCCACACTCTCTTGGCCAGTCTGGACATAGCAGTGGAAGCCTTACCCATGCGCTTGTTGATTTCTGCATCTAGAGACAGGTTACTGGTGATAGTTGAGCCTAGGTAGGTGAACTCTTGAACCACTTCCAGAGCGTGGTCACCAATATTGATGGATGGAGCATTTCTGACATCCTGCCCCATGATGTTCGTTTTCTTGAGGCTGATGGTTAGGCCAAATTCATTGCAGGCAGACGCAAACCTGTCGATGAGACTCTGCAGGCATTCTTCAGTGTGAGATGTTAAAGCAGCATCGTCAGCAAAGAGGAGTTCTCTGATGAGGACTTTCCGTACTTTGGACTTCGCTCTTAGACGGGCAAGGTTGAACAACCTGCCCCCTGATCTTGTGTGGAGGAAAATTCCTTCTTCAGAGGATTTGAACGCATGTGAAAGCAGCAGGGAGAAGAAAATCCCAAAAAGTGTGGGTGCGAGAACACAGCCCTGTTTCACACCACTCAGGATAGGAAAGGGCTCTGATGAGGAGCCACCATGTTGAATTGTGCCTTTCATATTGTCATGGAATGAGGTGATGATACTTAGTAGCTTTGGTGGACATCCGATCTTTTCTAGTAGTCTGAAGAGACCACGTCTGCTGACGAGGTCAAAGGCTTTGGTGAGATCAATGAAAGCAATGTAGAGGGGCATCTATTGTTCACGGCATTTCTCCTGTATCTGACGAAGGGAGAACAGCATGTCAATAGTCGATCTCTCTGCACGAAAGCCACACTGTGCCTCAGGGTAGACGCGCTCGGCCAGCTTCTGGAGCCTGTTCAGAGCGACTCGAGCAAAGACTTTCCCCACTATGCTGAGCAGGGAGATTCCACGGTAGTTGTTGCAGTCACCGCGGTCACCTTTGTTTTTATAGAGGGTGATGATGTTGGCATCGCGCATGTCCTGGGGTACTGCTCCCTCGTCCCAGCACAGGCATAGCAGTTCATGTAGTGCTGAGAGTATAGCAGGCTTGGCACTCTTGATTATTTCAGGGGTAATGCTGTCCTTC
Organism: Heterodontus francisci; assembly: GCF_036365525.1. Classification (NCBI taxonomy): domain Eukaryota; kingdom Metazoa; phylum Chordata; class Chondrichthyes; order Heterodontiformes; family Heterodontidae; genus Heterodontus; species Heterodontus francisci. The sequence continues at coordinate 106,792,212 of NC_090378.1, forward strand.
CCAGGGGCTTTTCCGCTGGCTAGGGAATCAATGGCATCACTGAGTTCCGATTTGGTTGGCTGTATGTCCAGCTCATCCATGACTGGTAGAGGCTGGACTGCATTGAGGGCAGTCTCAGTGACAGCATTCTCCCTGGAGTACAGTTCTAGGTGGTGCTCAACCCAGCGGTCCATCTGTTTGCGTTGGTCAGTGATTATGTCCCCCGATTTAGATTTGAGGGGGGTGATCTTCTTGATGGTTGGCCCAAGAGCTCTCTTAATGCCATCATACATTCCTGTGATGTTTCCGGTGTCTGAGGCCAGCTGAATATGACTGCATAGGTGTTGCCAGTAGTCGTTTGCGCAACGCCTAGCTGTTCTTTGTGCAGTACTTCTGGCTGCTTTAAGTGCTGCGGATGTTAAATCGCTGGGGGCTTTCTTGTAGTTCAAAAGTGCAATGCGCTTAGCGGCTATGACAGGTTCCAGCTCTTCATTATGAGATTGAAACCAGTCTGCATTTCTCTTCGCACTTTTGCCGTAGGTGGTCAAAGCTGACTCATAGATGGCGTCTCTGATGTGGGCCCACTTGGTCTCAGCATCCCCTGTGGGAGTGTTTTGAAGGGCTGTTACAAGTGAATTTAGAAATTTTTGTAACAGCTGTGGGTGAGAAATTCTACCAGTAGACATATAAATACCATGGCTACAAGAGCAGGGCAGAGGCTAGGAATCCTATGGCGAGTAACTCACCTCCTGACTCCCCAAAACCTGTCCACCATCTACGAGGCACAAGTCAGGAGTGTGATGGAATACTCCCCACTTGCCTGGATGAGTGCAGCTCCAACAACACTCAAGAAGCTGCACACCATCCAGGACAAAGCAGACCACTTGACTGGCACCTCATGCACAAACATTCACTCCCTCCACCATCGGCACACAGTGGCAGCAGTGTGTACCATCGACAAGATGCACTGCAGCAACTCACCAAGGCTCCTTAGACAGCGCCTTCCAAACCCGCGACCTCTACCAACTAGAAGGACAAGGGCAGCAAATGCATGGGAACGCAAGTGCCCCTCCAAGTCACACACCTTCCTCACTTGGAATTATATCGCCATTCCTTCACTGTTGCTGGGTCAAAATCCTGGAACTCCCTTCCTAACAGCACTGTGGGTGTCCCTACCTGACATGGACTGCAGCGGTTCAAGAAAGCAGCTCACCACCACCTTCTTAAGGGCAACTGGAGATGGGCAATAAATGCTGGCCCAGCCAGCGACGCCTACATCCCATGAATGAATTTTTTTTAAACTGTTTCTACGGGCATGAGGGTTGGCAACCAGAGGACACAGATTTAAGATAATTGTAAAATAAGGGGGGAGGTGGCAAGAATTTTTTTAATGCAATGAGTTATGGGAATGCACTGTCTAAAAGGGTGAGGGATGGAGATACAATAGCAATTTTTAAAAAGGGATTCGATATTTACTTGGAAAAGAAAAATGTGGTAACATGGCACAAACTGACGCAATCTTTGCTGCGCGAATGTTACATAACAAAATTGCCTAACTTTCCTTCCTGCTTTCTATTCAACTGTAAAATAATAGAGTTACGTGTTTTGGAAAGCAGCAGCAACAGCAGGCCATGCACTTCTTCAAAAAGATACTTAAAATTTTTCAAACTAGTGCAACACAGTCTACAATATAGAACATTCAGAAATGCATTAATATTACTGCCATTACTTAAGCAAAGCATTGCTCTGCCACTGCATAACAACTGGTTCGCTCTTTGATAGTCTGGGGTATGGAGTGTGTGGAAAAATCTTACCGAAATAGATGATGCTGATTAGTTTCCCAGTTTCACACCAACTTCCTGAATGTCATACAAGTAAATCACATCTTTCCTGGTCCTTCCTTTCACAAGTTAATACAAGTCACTACCCAGTTGGTGTACAAGCAGCATTGTATCCTAGTGCAGTTGATCACACATCCTTTCAAAAGATGCACTGTCAAACAAATCCAGGATTGATGGGCAGTGCAGTCCTTCTGACACCAGTAGGACAAACACTTCTGTAGCTGGTCAGATGCCTCGAGAACACATTCCAAAAATTTCCAAACAGAATCACTGGACCTTCTGCTCCAACAGCCTCCTCAGTTGCTTGCACTGAATCCACACAATTAGCTGAATGTAACAAAAACCCACTCCATTCTTGGAAGGTCATTTCATAAACAGCAGTGCCTTATCTGTAGCAATTCCATTCACCCACTTGCTCAGATATTTTCACTGCTGTAGGACACTCACATAAATAGCTTTTTTATCGCAAAGTTTCAATGCACAATGTAAACTTGATACTTGATGTTTCCATCGGTTCAGCAGCAAACACATACAACCTGATCCAAAACTGCCAATTTTTAAAAATTGAAGTCCATCCTCCCTCGTCACAAGCCAACCTCTGGTTTTTGCAGGGGGAAATAGCAATAATTCTGTTGTGTGCTTCATGCCTAACTATATGAGTAACTGCCATGTCCTTATGAGAAAAGTAATGGCACCTATCACACATATGCACTAATACTCCTGCTGCTTTCAATTTTAGCAAAAGAGGCACAAATCCATTAACAATGTATTTCTGGAGGCAGTTCAACTGTGAGCAACACAAACCATGGATGTTCACCAAGAAACAGCAATTGTAAGAATGTACACTATCAGCAGAGATCACTATGGCCACAAGTGGGAATCCTAATGATTGCTCTTTGTTCTTAGCTAAGGATACTGTGATCAATGACAACATCCCTTAAGATTTAAATCTTGGATATCTTTATCTACACAGTTCAGTGCCACACCATGCAGTCTAGCAATGAGCCATTAAGGCAGCCCACAACATTTTGTGGACTGTTAAAAATGGAACATCATCTGTTGCAGAGTTAGTCACAAAGTACGACCTTCATGGTGCAGCCCATTTGCATGTATGTAAAAAGACCCAGCCATCTCCAATGGAGCACATTTATCTCCACTATATCATTATCAGTTTAAGTGAACTAATTCTCCAACATCAAAATATCTACAACAAACCTGGGAGAAAGCACAATCAACTTCCAATCCATATCTACCAGCCTCAGGAATAAGCAACAGATGAACAATGGCAACTAAAAGGGTCTGCTCATCCACTTGGTCAAGAAATGATGTAGCACATTTAAGAGACAGTAATGAAGAACAGGTGGGTCTCGAGTTAAGGAATGATAAGGGACAACATTTTTTGCATGTGTCTCAAAAAATTTGTTCAATAAAAGTTCTTCCTTATCTTGCATTTGTCTCCAGACTGAACTTTGTTTCAGTACTTTTCAAAAACCAGCCTTTTATGATATGCACAATTCTTTATGGAATTCCTTCCTTCCAGTGAGAAATTTTATGCTTGGCACTGAAAAGGAGGATGGCAGAGACCAATAACTCAGCATCCAGAGGGAGGCCTGTAGGCAAAAACTTGTTCTCTACCATCATGCGACATTCTTACACAGCGTTGCACCAAACTGTTTCCTGGGCATTCTTTTTGAAGGCAAAGCAGATATTTTGCACTTGCACCAAACTATCCAATTAAAACATTATTTGCCTACAGAACAACAGTGACAAGACTTCAAAAAGCACTTAAGTGACTGTGAAGTGTTTTGGCACAACTTGAAGACATGAAATATACTATATAAATTCAAGCAGTACTTTTCTTTTCAGCTCATGATCAACCCAGTTCCAGTGGAACTCAGATTGACATGCGCACATGCGCACAAACTGGACCAACTGACCAACAACTTGACAATAGTATACAGCACCAACAGAAATGACAAGGCCAAATAGTGCAAGGGAAGCAATGGTGCAAGGGAAGCAATTGCCAAACAGATTGGATTACATTTTCTGTTTGTACTTTCCACTGCCAAATAACTAGTTTAACTGATACCAGCATTTCAACCAGGAGCTCTTGGACTATCCTAGACATTCTTAGATGGTTAGTGTTTCAAATGAACACATTTTTCTCTTCATGATGCTGATTGACATGCTACGTATTACCAGTTGTTCCTTTCATCTCTTTTATTTGAATTTAGACTCCCAACCAAATCGAAATAAATGTGAATTCTTTATGGAGAAAAGAATTTCTACGACATCCAATTAGAGGAACCTACTCTTATTTTCCTACTGATTCTGGCGACCAAATTCTTGGGCAGTGATATATCACCATTTTCTCCCTTTAGACAAAAGCAAGGGGTCATCACTTGGAAATGCATGTAATGTCAGCGAATAATACTTCTCACCTGACTGAACCGTTGACAGACATTTGCACTGAAGTAGCATGAGTTTTAAATAGCAATTATCTTCAGTGGTCATGAAGTCACCAAGCACACCTTCAGCTCCAACCCTCAGGATCTCTCATGATATGATAATTGAAAAAAAACTAAAAAATGAAACTGAAGCATAGCAACTCAAAACACTGTCGCCTACGTAAGCAGAGAGTGAATATGTCCAGAACAAGAAGACGGAGGAGAGGAAGGCACCAGTCACATGACGGAACTGGGCAACCACACAGGATGTTTGAGGCAAGCAGTTGGCTTCTGGTGACAGCCACTTCTCTCTGGATTTGCAATACGAATAATGGAGAGGGGATGACTCCAGCCACCTGGTGATATTGGCATTGAGTCAAAACACACAAACGGATTTTAAAATACAGCAGCTATGTGTCTCAGCTCTACACTCCATACAGGACAGACGACAAACTTCAGATGCTAATACATTTGCTGACAGATTCACTCTTATTTGGTGATGAAGCAATTTCAGCTCTGAAGGAGACCATGACACAAACTCCTTTTTCTCAATTTGCATTTCCAAATCTTAACAAATCTACGTCCATTCAAGACATGCACAAATCCACTCCACATCACTCTCTTATTTAATTTGTCACCAAATTATGATATTTTGCAAAATATCTACAAATAAAAGCTCTACAAATAAAAAATGGCATTTCTGGAGTTATTTCTGAACTGATTTTTCTCAGATCTGCTAGTTATAAATTAGACAGACAGTGCGAGATTAGAAATCAAAATCTAATCAGGAAAATGCTCATTGGTCAAAAAACAATCAGCAAACAAAGGCTACTTACAACACATGCCTAACAGTGGGATGGCGGACCTTCCCAGGGAGAGATTTTAAGTGGGGGACGAGAATACATTCAAACACTCATTTTGTAAATCTGCATGAAGAATTGAAAGTACCAAAAATGTGTGCTCCAGCCAGCAAGTCTGAAAGAAATCAGTTTGTGCTCTTTCATCGTGATAAATCAAAATAACAGAAACAATATGCCAGACAGACTTACACAAAGGGGAACTCAGAACTTTTTCCCAGCACAAATTAAAGTCAAAAATTACTTTTCAACAGAAAATTTCCATGAAGCTGAAGCACTGTTCAGTTATCTTGTCTCATCAAATATGACTGTTGAATTTCTAGCACCTGCCAATCAAAGCAGTGCGATCCACACTACCCTATGGACAAAGTACTTCCTGGTATGGACAACAAAGGTTCAAGAGAATGACACACAGCTTTGAGAAGTATAACATAAATCCTTAAGAAGTAAGTGAGTAGTGTCAGATTTTTAAACCCTTTATATAGCCTCTCATTCAGTCTGTTCTTCTAATTCTGGCCTTCTGTGCCTGTCACCCTGCTTTTGTCCCACCAGTAGTGGCGAAGTCTTTCACTGCCTCAGTCCTACTTTATGCTAGTAACACACCAACCAGTGCATTTACCATTGAGCCATCTGGGAAGTTTTGCTGAAGACATACCTAAGTACAGGCTCAAAGATGATGTGGGATCCAAGTCTCCAAAGGGAATACCTGTTAATAATTTTCCACCATTCTCATGACATTACCTTATCGATGAAAGTTCCTAGAAGCCAAAGCATCAACTACATAAAGAAGCACAGCCGAATGACCCCAAGCTGTTCAATTAAGTACAGTCCTGTGATCTGTCTTCAAGTGAGATATTCTAATTCAATCAAAACAACATCTCCACAATGAAGCACTCCAATGTATGGACAAAAAAGCTTATACTCAGAACCGAATAACCACATTGGAAACTCCCACCAGAACTTCTTCACCCAAACACCTACATGAAGGGCAAAAGGGAGACCATGGTCTAATCCTGATAATTGTAAGTTGCTTACATAAAGTTACTTGATCACTGGAATTCAGATCAACAAAAGACAATTTGGAATTCCCAAGAGCAGACATAAATGTTTTTGTACGACAATGCAGCTACCATAAGAGCAATGGCCATGTGGGGCTGTAAGATTCTTTGATGCTGTACATTATGGAAGCAGGAATCTATATAACTTAGCGTGGCTGGGAGAATATATTGTTACTTTGCAACAATTAAAGAGAGGCTGAGGGGTTTAATCATCAACAGAAATACTAGACACAGAGCTTTTCTCATATCTAAAAGTGACCTTGAAGCAACTTCTCTGTCACTTGGTCTACAGTGAGAAATAATTCACATTAATTTCGATGCAGGTCAACTACATAAGGGACATGTTAGAATTCCTTTTTGAACAAATCAAAAAAACATTTCTGAGATTGAAATAGGACAGCCCTTAAATGGACCTATGGTTTTCTATGTTGGGACAAGACATGATCTGAATAATACTCCTAACAATATTTATGCAGTGTGAACCCAATCTTCACCATGCTACCAGAGAGGTGGCAAGCAACGGCAATGCATTTCCTTGCAGTGAAGAGGAACTGTAGCAAGATGGCAATCTCTAACACTCCAGAATGCCATCTGTAACATTGCAGAGCAGCACTGTCACAGCCCTGACTGCAGATTACTTCCCAATCTCTCACCAAAGTCCATGTTAAAAGCGGAATGTATCTTTATTTTAATCTCGTTGCCAGACCCCTTAAGTCTCGCTCACTTGGAGTAAAACGTCTTCACTCTGGTTTGGAAATGCCACCTACTCGAATATATCTCACATGTAAAAATAAACATAGCACCAGTTCTTTAACTGACATTACTTTTGCAACAAATAAATCTCATGCCTCACAATTGTGATTTAGTGTCCCCACAGCCATCATTCCAAAAAAGGACATCCTTTAAAACAAAGTGTAGAGAAATGTATCACTCTGCCAGTACAAGATGTTCACTTGAAAATTTCCCTTGTCCTAATAACAAGTCAATGTGACACTCCTACAGCAGTAGTTTCATGACACTTTTGGTAAGACACAGGAGAAGAAAGTCATGCGCCACCCCACCTTGATTCAAAACAGTAAATTGTCATGTGCTCATCTTCCTTTTAATTTGGAGCAAAACTGAATATAAAATGATCAGGGAGAAATGGGGCAGAATAAAACCGTTCAGCTTTTAGCTGACCCAATTGTACTCAATTTGGGCTGTGACAAACAGGCTTCAGGTGCCAGATCAGTTTTCAGACCTGCCAAGGGATGGCAGTCTTACCTGAGCAGCTGGAAAATCAGTTGCCCCTTGCAGCTTACTCTGCATTTCACTCCACCAACCACAAGACGCTACCCAAAAATAAACACTGCAGCAGGCAGGATGTGAATACAATTCCCAAAGAGAGCCAATCAATCAGCACAATCCAAGCATCGCAATCAAGTTTAACTCACCAAGCTTACTGCTTCCATCCTGCTGATAATCTGGGAACTGTCCCTCAGATGGAACACTGACAGTGCGCCGCAGCATTCGTCCTTTTGAGGACTCCACCTGCTGGTCCTGTAACATGTCGACATTCATCTGTGTGAAAATGAGTATGGGTCAACTCCAACTACATAAAGAAAAATTTCACATCAGATTCATGATTATTAGGAACTTAAGGCACTAAGACATTAAGAAACTTTTTTCTTTGGACTGAAACAGCCTAATAGGAGAAACAAGGTTGCATTTCAGCTGCGACAACCCAATTTGCATGAACTCTCCAGAATAAAATTTCCATATATTCAGGCCCAGCATGTGCAACCAGTGAATAATGTACGTTCAAATCCTGAAAACCTGAGTTTGGAAGGCTCAGACGCATCATGTCCCCTCCACAAAGCAGAGGAATCAATTCCTTCTCTTTTCACATTATGTCAGCACTTCTGACTTTGATGAGCCACAATCCTGAACAGATTCAAATTTAGATTTTAAGTAGTTAAATTCTTAATCACAAAGGTAGATCTCACAATGACCAACCTCTACACTTAAAACGCAAGATACTTAAAACCATTAGAACAGCACAGAGCACGATAAACGGACAATAAAAATCATTTACAATTCAGTTACTTTTCAGCAATATGCAAGAGTGAAATGAGTTTTCACAAGCAAACTCCTCTGCACTGTTTGATAACTGTCAAATCTATCACATTGGACATTTACTTAATTATTCTTTGAACTATAAAAGCTTACAGCACAAAAGGAGGCAATCTGGCATATAATGCCTGTACAAGCTTCTATCCCCAAATAATGATACCTACAGACAGCCACATATGCCAGTCCTTTATGCCTGTATAGGTGCATAGAGTCATAGAGAGATACAGCACTGAAACAGGCCCTTCGGCCCACCGAGTCTGTGCCGACAACAACCACCCATTTATACTAATCCTGCATTAATCCCATATTCCCCACCTCATTCTCCTACCACCTACCTGCACTAGGGGCAATTTACAATGGCCAATTCACCCATCAACCTGCAAGTCTTTGGCTGTGGAAGGAAACCAGAGCACCCGGCGGAAACCCACGCAGTCACAGGGAGAACTTGCAAACTCCGCACAGACAAGACCCAGAACCGAACCCGGGTCGCTGGAGCTGTGAGGCTGCAGTGCTAACCACTGCGCCACACTCCACTGCGCCGCCCATTAAACATCAAAACTCTCCACCATCTGGAACAGAAACTTACCATAACAGAGATATGGACATGTGCAACGATTTCCCCAAAATATTTACGACAAAAGCAAACTTAATGAATAAAATATTACCCTGCCTCTTCCTTTGTCCAATTACTGTTTTACTTTTATCCAAAATACTCTTGCAACATTTTATCAACAGCTTGGTAAGGTTTAATTCTCCCTGGTTTCCTTTAAAACACAGCATCATCCGTGCATCCACACAATTGCAGCAGGAGCAGCAGTCACTGCAGGTTCAATCCACTGCAAAAAATCCACTCCTTGGTTTCCTTGAAAGAAAACACCACGGAACAAACCTCTCCATGGTTATCTCACCATTACAGCCATTCAATCTAGTACTGAAAAGGCGAACAGGAGAAAGTCAGAGCAGTGAGAGGATAGAAAATCCCTGCCAATCCCCAGGCTCATGTCATGCACGAACTGTGGCCAAAAGGGTGGAGTTCAGACAATCCTACACATCAATCAATTCTCCTCTGAGGCAGTCATTAGATGAGGAAAAACAGTGGCTGACAATACTCCTGGTGACTTTCCCTTATCCAACAGCAGTTCGGGGGCAATCTTAGATACAAACCCACACAACCAACTCCCGGTGGCATCACAGTGAGGGATTTTGACCCTCTGTTAGCATCAAGGCCTCCCAGGACAGATACAAAGTCAAACTCTTTCTATTCCACCTCAACCTATCTCATTTAGTTCAGAAAACCATTCCTTACTACTCTAGTCTGAACTATAATCAAAGCCAACCTCAGAGGTGAAAGGACAATGTATGGACTACATCACCCAATCTCCTGAATAGTTTTTAAACTGAGGTCACAATTTCAATACATTATTCTTGAGGGATGAACATCAGGACAATTGACATTTAATAAACATTACACATTTTGTTGCAGCATTCAATCTGCTAATCTTAGCTGGACACCAGATTGCTAAACAATCGCAACATGCAAAAAAGGCATATTTAAATGCCAACACCTCAATTGGTCCCAGTTTGCTTCTCACTTAGCCCTCGCATATCATTCAAATTTCAGTGCATATGGGCTGGTACCCAAGCATGTGCACATGCAGCAATATCAAGTTTTAAGTGAGACAAAAACCAGACCACATAGTATGAACAGCTTGCTTCCTCCAATTCTCAATCCTACATTTGACTAATGTGCTAATGCAAGCTTATGAACCCAGCCAGCAGCATCAGACTCACCTGCGAATTCAGTCACATTTACAGAGTTAGCGCTACGTACTATACTGGCTGGGATGTATCAAATCATGGAAACTCACAGCACAATGAGAGGCCATTGGTGTTTGTTTGAAAGAGCATTCATGCTTAATCCCACATCCTTGCTTTTTGTCCATAACCCTGTAAGTTTCTCATCCTCAAGGACCTGTCCAAATCCCATTCAAACGTATTTATGGAATCAGCTTCCACCATCTTTTCAGGTGGAGCATTCCAGATCCCCACAACTCTCATTGAAACATTTTCTCCTCATCTCCCCTCTAGATCCTTTGCCCATGATTTTAAATCTATGACCTCTGGTTTTTGGCTCATTGGCCAGAGGGAATAAATTTTCTCTACTCTATCAAAACCTCTCCATCTTGGAAACCTCTATTAAGTCACCTCTTAACCAAGAAAAACAGTGCTAACACTTCCAACCTCTCCTCATAACTGAACCTTCATCCTTGGCAACATCCTGGTAAACCTCCTCAGTACTCTTTCTAAGGCCTTTACATCTTTCCTGAAATATAATGCCCAGAATTGCCCACAATTCTCCAGCTGAAGCCCAAACAGCAACTTATAAAGTTTTAGCATGATCTCTATTCCTCTAATCATAAATTCAAGTAACCCATATGCTATTAACCACCTGATCAACTTGCTCTGTGTATCCTGGCATCAAGATCTCTCTGCTCATCTACACCTTTTATAATCGTGCCATTTACAGTATACTGTCTTTCCATATTAATCTTCCCAAAGTGCATCACTTCACACTTCTCTGCATTAATATCATGCTTCTGCCCATCTTACCATCCTGTCTTAAACATCCTGAGGTTCACAGCTATCTACTAAGTTGCCAAGTTTTGTATTGCCTACAACAGGGTTGTCCAACATATGACCCCATTATCTTCTACTTTCACACTGGCCTTTTAAAAAATCACAAGTTAGTCTCACGGCTGACAAGTGCTGACATCGGGAACAGCGGTTTCCCAACTTCAGACAGATTCCAGGTTTTTTAGCGGGTTCCGACTTTTTTTCAGAAAGGCCATCAGAAAACCCAAATCTATCTGAAGTTCAGAAACCACTATTCCCAATGTCAGCAGCTGTCAACTGTAAAACTGACCACGATCTTTTTTTCCCAGAAAAAACTGACCAACCACGAAGATGTTCTGCTGAGCGCTCATGCTGTCGGCAATGCTGAGACAGAGAGGGGGAGAGAGAGAACAAGGTGGACGACAGAGAGAGGGGGGCCAGGGAAACAGAGAGGGGGAAAGAAAGAGAGGGTGACAGAGAGAGAGAGAGGGCGACAGAGAGAGAGGAGGGTCAGGGAGAGAGAAAGAGGGGGTCAGGGAGAGAGAGAGGGGGGGTCAGGGAGAGAGAGAGGGGGATTCAGGGAGAGAGAGGGTCAGGGAGAGAGAGGGAGGGGGGTCAGGGAGAGAGAGAGGGGGGGTCAGGGAGAGAGAGAGGGGGGTTCAGGGAGAGAGAGGGTCAGGGAGAGAGAGGGAGGGGGGGGTCAGGGAGAGAGAGAGAGAGAGGGGGGTAGGGAGAGCGAGAGAGAGGGGGGGGTCAGGGAAAGAGAGAGAGAGTGGAGGGTCAGGGAGAGAGAGAGAGAGTGGAGGGTCAGGGAGAGAGAGAGGGGGGGTTCAGGGAGAGAGAGGAGGGGGGTCAGGGAGAGAGAGAGGGGGGGTCAGGGAGAGAGAGGGGGGTTCAGGGAGAGAGAGGGGGGGTTCAGGGAGAGAGAGGGGGGGTTCAGGGAGAGAGAGGGGGGGTTCAGGGAGAGAGAGGGGGGGGTCAGGGAGAGAGAGAGAGAGGGGGGTCAGGGAGAGAGAGAGAGAGAGAGAGAGAGGAGGGTCAGGGAGAGAGAGAGAGGGGGGTCAGGGAGAGAGAGAGGGGGGTCAGGGAGAGAGAGAGGGGGGTTCAGGGAGAGGTCAGGGAGAGAGAGGGTCAGGGAGAGAGAGGGAGAGGGGGGTCAGGGAGAGAGAGAGAGAGAGAGGGGGGGGTCAGGGAGAGAGAGAGAGAGAGAGTGGAGGGGTCAGGGAGAGAGAGAGAGAGAGAGAGCGAGAGAGGGGTCAGGGAGAGAGAGAGAGAGAGGGAGAGAGAGGGGGGGTCAGGGAGAGAGAGGGGTCAGGAGGCGAGCGGGGTCAGGAAGCGAGCGGGGTCAGGAAGCGGGAGGGCGGTGAGAGAGGGAGGGCGGTGAGAGAGGGAGGGCGGTGAGAGAGGGAGAGAGAAGCAGAGAAGGAAGGGGAAGAGAGAGGAGGTGGACAGAGAGAGAGAGAGGGGGCACAGAGAGAGAGAGGTGGGGACAGACAGAGAGAGAGAGGGGGGACAGAGAGAGGGGGGGGGACAGAGAGAGAGGGGGGGGACAGAGAGAGAGGGGGGGACAGAGAGAGGGGGGGGGGAGAAGAGAGAGGGGGGGAAAGAGAGAGGGGGGGAAAGAGAGAGGGGGGGACAGAGAGAGAGAGGGGGGACAGAGAGAGGGGCGGGGGGGACAGAGAGAGAGGGGCGGGGGGGACAGAGAGAGAGAGGGGGGGACAGAGAGAGAGAGGGGGGGGACAGAGAGAGAGAGGGGGGGACAGAGAGAGAAAGGGGGGGGACAGAGAGAGAGAGGGGGGGACAGAGAGAGAGAGGGGGGGGACAGAGAGAGAGGGGGGGGGACAGAGAGATGGGGGGGGACAGAGAGATGGGGGGGGACAGAGAGATAGGGGGGGGGACAGAGAGAGAGGGGGGGAAAGAGAGGGGAGGGACAGAGAGGGGAGGGACAGAGCGCGAGAGGGGGGGACAGAGAGCGAGAGTGGGGGACAGAGAGAGAGAGAGGGGGACAGAGAGAGGGGGGACAGAGAGGGAGGGGAGGGACAGAGAGAGAGGGGAGGGACAGAGAGAGAGGGGAGGGACAGAGAGAGAGGGGAGGGACAGAGAGAGAGGGGAGGGACAGAGAGGGGGGGGGGACAGAGAGAGAGGGGGGGACAGAGCGAGAGGGGGGGACAGAGAGAGAGAGAGAGGGGGACAGAGAGAGAGAGAAGGGGACAGAGAGAGAGAGAGAGGGGGACAGAGAGAGAGAGAGAGGGGGACGGAGAGATGGAGGGGAACGGAGAGAGAGGGGGACGGAAAGAGAGAGAGGGGGACAGAGAGAGAGGGGGGGGGACAGAGAGAGAGGGGGGGACAGAGAGAGGGGGGGGGAAAGAGAGAGGGGGGGAAAGAGAGAGGGGGGGAAAGAGAGAGGGGGGGACAGAGAGAGAGAGGGGGGACAGAGAGAGGGGCGGGGGGGACAGAGAGAGAGGGGCGGGGGGGACAGAGAGAGAGAGGGGGGGACAGAGAGAGAGAGGGGGGGGACAGAGAGAGAAAGGGGGGGGACAGAGAGAGAGAGGGGGGGACAGAGAGAGAGAGGGGGGGGACAGAGAGAGAGGGGGGGGGGACAGAGAGATGGGGGGGGACAGAGAGATGGGGGGGACAGAGAGATAGGGGGGGGACAGAGAGAGAGGGGGGGAAAGAGAGGGGAGGGACAGAGAGGGGAGGGACAGAGCGAGAGGGGGGGACAGAGAGCGAGAGGGGGGGACAGAGAGAGAGAGTGGGGGACAGAGAGAGAGAGAGGGGGACAGAGAGAGGGGGGGACAGAGAGGGAGGGAGGGACAGAGAGAGAGGGGGGGGACAGAGCGAGAGGGGGGACAGAGAGAGAGAGAGAGGGGGACAGAGAGAGAGAGAAGGGACAGAGAGAGAGAGAGAGGGGGACAGAGAGAGAGAGAGAGGGGGACGGAGAGATGGAGGGGAACGGAGAGAGAGGGGGACGGAAAGAGAGAGAGGGGGACAGAGAGAGAGAGAGGGGAACAGAGAGAGAGAGAGGGGAACAGAGAGAGAGAGAGGGGAACAGAGAGAGAGAGGGGGACAGAGAGAGAGAGGGGGACAGAGAGAGAGAGAGAGGGGGACAGAGATAGAGAGAGGAGGACAGAGAGAGAGAGGAGGACAGAGAGAGAGGGGGACAGGGAGAGAGAGGGGGACAGAGAGACAGAGAGGGGAACAGAGAGAGAGAGGGGGGACAGAGAGAAAGAGAGGGGAACAGAGAGAGAGAGAGGGGGACAGAGAGAGAGAGAGGAGGACAGAGAGAGAGAGAGGAGGACAGAGAGAGAGAGGAGGACAGAGAGAGAGAGGAGGACAGAGAGAGAGGGGGACAGAGAGAGAGGGGGACAGAGAGAGAGGGGGACAGAGAGAGAGGGGGACAGGAAGAGAGAGGGGGACAGGAAGAGAGAGGGGGACAGGAAGAGAGAGGGGGACAGAGGGGCGGATGGGGGGCATTGAGAAAGTAGGGGCAGAGAGCGAGGAGGCAGAGAGAGAGGGGGACAGAGAGAGAGAGGGGGGACAGAGAGAGAGAGGGGGGACAGAGAGAGAGGGGGGGGGGACAGAGAGAGAGGGGGGGGGGACAGAGAGAGAGGGGGGGGGACAGAGAGAGAGGGGGGGGGACAGAGAGAGAGGGGGGGGACAGAGAGAGAGGGGGGGGGACAGAGAGAGAGGGGGGGGGGACAGAGAGAGAGGGGGGGGACAGAGAGAGAGGGGGGGGGACAGAGAGAGAGGGGGGGGGACAGAGAGAGAGGGGGGGGGACAGAGAGAGAGAGGGGGGGACAGAGAGAGAGAGGGGGGGACAGAGAGAGGGGGGGACAGAGAGAGGGGGGGACAGAGAGGGAGGGGAGGGACAGAGAGGGAGGGGAGGGACAGAGAGGGAGGGGAGGGACAGAGAGAGAGGGGAGGGACAGAGAGAGAGGGGAGGGACAGAGCGAGAGGGGGGGACAGAGAGAGAGAGAGAGAGAGGGGGACAGAGAGAGAGAGAAGGGGACAGAGAGAGAGAGAGAGGGGGACAGAGAGAGAGAGGGGGACGGAGAGATGGAGGGGAACGGAGAGAGAGGGGGACGGAAAGAGAGAGAGGGGGACAGAGAGAGAGAGAGGGGAACAGAGAGAGAGAGGGGGACAGAGAGAGAGAGGGGGACAGAGAGAGAGAGAGAGGGGGACAGAGATAGAGAGAGGAGGACAGAGAGAGAGGGGGACAGGGAGAGAGAGGGGGACAGAGAGACAGAGAGGGGAACAGAGAGAGAGAGGGGGGACAGAGAGAGAGAGAGGGGAACAGAGAGAGAGAGAGGGGGACAGAGAGAGAGAGAGGGGGACAGAGAGAGAGAGAGGGGGACAGAGAGAGAGAGGAGGACAGAGAGAGAGGAGGACAGAGAGAGAGGGGGACAGAGAGAGAGGGGGACAGGAAGAGAGAGGGGGACAGGAAGAGAGAGGGGGACAGAGGGGCGGATGGGGGGCATTGAGAAAGTAGGGGCAGAGAGCGAGGAGGCAGAGAGAGAGGGGGACAGAGAGAGAGAGGGGGGACAGAGAGAGAGAGGGGGGGGGACAGAGAGAGAGGGGGGGGGGACAGAGAGAGAGGGGGGGGGACAGAGAGAGAGGGGGGGGGGACAGAGAGAGAGGGGGGGGGACAGAGAGAGAGGGGGGGGACAGAGAGAGAGGGGGGGGGGACAGAGAGAGAGGGGGGGGGACAGAGAGAGAGGGGGGGGACAGAGAGAGAGGGGGGAGACAGAGAGAGAGAGGGGGGGACAGAGAGAGAGAGGGGGGGACAGAGAGAGAGAGGGGGGGACAGAGAGAGAGAGGGGGGGACAGAGAGAGAGGGGGGGGACAGAGAGAGGGGGGGGGGACAGAGAGAGGGGGGGGGACAGAGAGAGGGGGGGGGACAGAGAGAGAGGGGGGGGACAGAGAGAGAGAGGGGGGGACAGAGCGAGAGAGGGGGGGGACAGAGCGAGAGAAGGGGGGGGACAGAGCGAGAGAAGGGGGGGACAGAGCGAGAGAGGGGGGGACAGAGCGAGAGAGGGGGGGACAGAGAGAGAGGGGGGGACAGAGAGAGAGAGGGGGACAGAGTGAGAGAGGGGGGGACAGAGAGAGAGAGGGGGGGACAGAGAGAGAGAGGGGGGGACAGAGAGAGAGAGGGGGGGACAGAGAGAGAGAGAGAGAGGGACGGAGAGAGAGAGAGGGACAGGGAGAGAGAGGGGGATAGAGGGGTGGATGGGGGGCAGAGAGAGTAGGGGCAGAGAGCGAGAAGGCAGAGAGAGAAGGGTGGGACAGAGAGAAGGGTGGTTCAGAGAGGGGGGGGGGACAGAGAGAGGGGGGGGACAGAGAGAGGGGGGGACAGAGAGAGGGGGGGACAGAGAGAGGGGGGACAGAGAGAGGGGGGACAGAGAGAGGGAGGACAGAGAGAGGGGGGACAGAGAGAGAGAGAGAGGGGGACAGAGAGAGAGAGAAGGGGACAGAGAGAGAGAGAGAGGGGGACAGAGAGAGAGAGAGGGGGACAGAGAGATGGAGGGGAACGGAGATGGAGGGGAACGGAGAGAGAGGGGGACGGAAAGAGAGAGAGGGGGACAGAGAGAGAGAGAGGGGAACAGAGAGAGAGAGAGGGGAACAGAGAGAGAGAGGGGGACAGAGATAGAGAGAGGAGGACAGAGATAGAGAGAGGAGGACAGAGAGAGAGAGGAGGACAGAGAGAGAGGGGGACAGGGAGAGAGAGGGGGACAGGGAGAGAGAGGGGGACAGAGAGACAGAGAGGGGAACAGAGAGAGAGAGGGGGGACAGAGAGAGAGAGAGGGGAACAGAGAGAGAGAGAGGGGGACAGAGAGAGAGAGGAGGACAGAGAGAGAGAGGAGGACAGAGAGAGAGAGGAGGACAGAGAGAGAGGGGGACAGGAAGAGAGAGGGGGACAGGAAGAGAGAGGGGGACAGGAAGAGAGAGGGGGACAGGAAGAGAGAGGGGGACAGGAAGAGAGAGGGGGACAGAGGGGCGGATGGGGGGCAATGAGAAAGTAGGGGCAGAGAGCGAGGAGGCAGAGAGAGAGGGGGACAGAGAGAGAGAGGGGGGACAGAGAGAGAGAGGGGGGGGGACAGAGAGAGAGGGGGGGGGGACAGAGAGAGAGGGGGGGGGACAGAGAGAGAGGGGGGGGGACAGAGAGAGAGGGGGGGGACAGAGAGAGAGGGGGGGGGACAGAGAGAGGGGGGGGGGACAGAGAGAGAGGGGGGGGGACAGAGAGAGAGGGGGGGGACAGAGAGAGAGAGGGGGGGACAGAGAGAGAGGGGGGGGGACAGAGAGAGAGGGGGGGGGACAGAGAGAGGGGGGGAAAGAGAGAGAGAGGGGGGGGACAGAGCAAGAGAGGGGGGGGACAGAGCGAGAGAAGGGGGGGACAGAGCGAGAGAAGGGGGGACAGAGCGAGAGAAGGGGGGGACAGAGCGAGAGAAGGGGGGACAGAGCGAGAGAGGGGGGGAACAGAGCGAGAGAGGGGGGGACAGAGCGAGAGAGGGGGGGGGACAGAGCGAGAGAGGGGGGGGACAGAGCGAGAGAGGGGGGGGACAGAGCGAGAGAGGGGGGACAGAGCGAGAGAGGGGGGGACAGAGCGAGAGAGGGGGGACAGAGAGAGAGGGGGGGACAGAGAGAGAGAGGGGGGGACAGAGAGAGAGAGGGGGGGACAGAGAGAGAGAGAGAGAGAGAGGGACAGAGAGAGAGAGGGGGACGGAGAGAGAGAGAGGGACAGGGAGAGAGAGGGGGATAGAGGGGTGGATGGGGGGCAGAGAGAGTAGGGGCAGAGAGCGAGAAGGCAGAGAGAGAAGGGTGGGACAGAGAGAAGGGTGGTTCAGAGAGGGGGGGGACAGAGAGAGGGGGGGACAGAGAGAGGGGGGGACAGAGAGAGGGGGGACAGAGAGAGGGGGGACAGAGAGAGGGGGGAGAGAGAGAGGGGGGAGAGAGAGAGGGGGGAGAGAGAGAGGGGGGGGCAGAGAGAGTGGGGCGGACAGAGAGAGGGGGGGACAGAGAGAGGGGGGGGACAGAGAGAGGGGGGGAGAGAGGGGGAAGGACAGAGAGGGGGGAGGACAGAGAGGGGGGAGGACAGAGAGGGGGGAGGTCAGAGAGGGGGGAGGTCAGAGAGGGGGGTGGTCAGAGAGGGGGGAGGACAGAGAGGCGGGAGGACAGAGAGGGGGGAGGACAGAGAGGGGGGAGGACAGAGAGGGGGGAGGACAGAGAGGGGGGAGGACAGAGAGGGGGGGGACAGAGACAGTGGGGGGGACAGAGAGCGGGTGGGGGACAGAGAGAGCGGGTGGGGGACAGAGAGAGCGGGTGGGGGACAGAGAGAGCGGGTGGGGGACAGAGAGAGCGGGGGGGGGACAGAGAGAGTGGGGGGGGACAGAGAGAGAGAGGGGAGGGACAGAGAGAGAGAGGGGAGGGACAGAGAGAGGGGGGGACAGAGCGAAAGGGGGGGACAGAGAGAGAGAGAGAGGGGGACAGAGAGAGAGAGAGAGAGGGGGACAGAGAGAGAGAGGGGGACGGAGAGATGGAGGGGAACAGAGAGAGAGAGGAGGACAGAGAGAGAGAGGAGGACAGAGAGAGAGGGGGACAGGGAGAGAGAGGGGGACAGAGAGAGAGAGGGGGGACAGAGAGAGAGAGAGGGGGACAGAGAGAGAGAGAGGGGGACAGAGAGAGAGAGAGGGGGACAGAGAGAGAGAGGAGGACAGAGAGAGAGAGGAGGACAGAGAGAGAGGGGGACAGGGAGAGAGAGGGGGACAGGGAGAGAGAGGGGGACAGAGGGGCGGATGGGGGGCAATGAGAGAGTAGGGGCAGAGAGAGAGGGGGACAGAGAGAGAGAGGGGGGACAGAGAGAGAGAGAGGGGGACAGAGAGAGAGAGGGGGGGACAGAGAGAGAGAGGGGGGGCCAGAGAGCGGGGGGGGGGGGGGGGGACAGAGAGCGGGGGGGGGGCCAGAGAGCGGGGGGGGGGACAGAGAGCGGGGGGGGGACAGAGAGCGGGGGGGGGGAACAGAGAGCGGGGGGGGGACAGAGAGCGGGGGGGGGACAGAGAGCGGGGGGGGGGGACAGAGAGCGGGGGGGGGGACAGAGAGAGCGGGGGGGGACAGAGAGAGCGGGGGGGACAGAGAGAGCGGGGGGGGGACAGAGAGAGCAGGGGGGGGGACAGAGAGAGCGGGGGGGACAGAGAGCGGGGGGGACAGAGAGCGGGGGGGACAGAGAGCGGGAGGGGGGACAGAGAGAGAGAGGGGAGGGACAGAGAGAGGGGGGGGGACAGAGAGAGAGGGGGGGACAGAGCGAGAGGGGGGGACAGAGCGAGAGGGGGGGACAGAGAGAGAGAGAGAGGGGGACAGAGAGAGAGAGAGGGGGACAGAGAGAGAGAGGGGGACAGAGAGAGAGAGGGGGACAGAGAGAGAGAGGGGGACGGAGAGATGGAGGGGGACGGAGAGATGGAGGGGAACGGAGAGAGAGGGGGACGGAAAGAGAGAGAGGGGGACAGAGAGAGAGAGAGGGGGACAGAGAGAGAGAGGGGAGGACAGAGAGAGAGAGAGGGGGACAGAGAGAGAGAGGAGGACAGAGAGAGAGGGGGACAGGGAGAGAGAGGGGGACAGAGAGACAGAGAGGGGAACAGAGAGAGAGAGGGGGGGACAGAGAGAGAGAGGGGGGGACAGAGAGAGAGAGAGGGGGACAGAGAGAGAGAGAGGGGGACAGAGAGAGAGAGAGGGGGACAGAGAGAGAGAGGAGGACAGAGAGAGAGAGGAGGACAGAGAGAGAGAGGAGGACAGAGAGAGAGGGGGACAGAGAGAGAGGGGGACAGAGAGAGAGGGGGACAGGGAGAGAGAGGGGGACAGAGGGGCGGATGGGGGGCAATGAGAGAGTAGGGGCAGAGAGAGAGAGGGGGGACAGAGAGAGAGAGAGGGGGACAGAGAGAGAGAGAGGGGGACAGAGAGAGAGAGAGGGGGACAGAGAGAGAGAGGGGGGGGACAGAGAGAGAGGGGGGGGGACAGAGAGAGAGGGGGGGGGACAGAGAGAGAGGGGGGGGGAGACAGAGAGAGAGGGGGGGGACAGAGAGAGAGAGGGGGGGACAGAGAGAGAGGGGGGGGACAGAGAGAGAGAGGGGGGGGACAGAGCGAGAGATGGGGGGGACAGAGCGAGAGAGGGGGGGACAGAGAGAGAGGGGGGGACAGAGAGAGAGAGGGGGGGACAGAGAGAGAGAGGGGGGGACAGAGAGAGAGAGGGGGGGACAGAGAGAGAGAGGGGGGGACAGAGAGAGAGAGAGGGACAGAGAGAGGGGGACGGAGAGAGAGAGAGGGACAGGGAGAGAGAGGGGGATAGAGGGGTGGATGGGGGGCAGAGAGAGTAGGGGCAGAGCGAGAAGGCAGAGAGAGAAGGGTGGGACAGAGAGAAGGGTGGTTCAGAGAGGGGGGGGGACAGAGAGAGGGGGGACAGAGAGAGGGGGGACAGAGAGAGGGGGGGACAGAGAGAGGGGGGGACAGAGAGAGAGGGGGACAGAGAGAGAGGGGGGGGACAGAGAGGGGGGGACAGAGAGAGGGGGGACAGAGAGAGGGGGGGACAGAGAGAGGGGGGGACAGAGAGAGGGGGGAGGACAGAGGGGGGAGGTCAGAGAGGGGGGAGGACAGAGAGGGGGGAGGACAGAGAGGGGGGAGGACAGAGAGGGGGGGGACAGAGAGAGTGGGGGGGACAGAGAGAGTGGGGGGGACAGAGAGAGTGGGGGGGACAGAGAGAGTGGGGGGGACAGAGAGCGGGGGGGGGGGACAGAGAGCGGGGGGGGGACAGAGAGCGGGGGGGGGACAGAGAGCGGGGGGGGGGACAGAGAGCGGGGGGGGGACAGAGAGCGGGGGGGGGGACAGAGAGCGGGGGGGGGACAGAGAGCGGGGGGGGGACAGAGAGCGGGGGGGGGGGACAGAGAGCGGGGGGGGGGACTGGGAGCGGGGGGGGGGGGGACAGAGAGCGGGGGGGGACAGAGAGCGGGGGGGGACAGAGAGCGGGGGGGGGGACAGAGAGCGGGGGGGGGGACAGAGAGCGGGGGGGGGGACAGAGAGCGGGGGGGGGGGGGGGGGGGACAGAGAGCGGGGGGGGGGGGGGGACAGAGAGCGGGGGGGGGACAGAGCGGGGGGGGGGACAGAGAGCGGGGGGGGGGGACAGAGAGCGGGGGGGGACAGAGAGCGGGGGGGGACAGAGAGCGGGGGGGGGGGGGGGGACAGAGAGAGCGGGGGGGGACAGAGAGAGAGAGGGGAGGGACAGAGAGAGAGGGGAGGGACAGAGAGAGAGGGGGGGGGACAGAGAGAGAGAGAGAGGGGGACAGAGAGAGAGAGAGAGGGGGACAGAGAGAGAGAGAGGGGGACAGAGAGAGAGAGAGGGGGACAGAGAGAGAGAGAGGGGGACAGAGAGAGAGAGGGGGACGGAGAGATGGAGGGGAACGGAGAGAGAGGGGGACGGAAAGAGAGAGAGGGGGACAGAGAGAGAGAGAGGGGGACAGAGAGAGAGAGAGGGGAACAGAGAGAGAGAGAGGGGAACAGAGAGAGAGAGGGGGACAGAGAGAGAGAGAGGGGGACAGAGAGAGAGAGGAGGACAGAGAGAGAGAGGAGGACAGAGAGGAAGACAGAGAGAGAGAGGAGGACAGAGAGAGAGAGGGGGACAGGGAGAGAGAGGGGGACAGAGAGACAGAGAGGGGAACAGAGAGAGAGAGAGGGGGACAGAGAGAGAGAGGGGGACAGAGAGAGAGAGAGGGGGACAGAGAGAGAGAGAGGGGGACAGAGAGAGAGAGAGGGGGACAGAGAGAGAGAGGAGGACAGAGAGAGAGAGGAGGACAGAGAGAGAGGGGGACAGAGAGAGAGGGGGACAGAGAGAGAGGGGGACAGAGAGAGAGGGGGACAGAGGGGCGGATGGGGGGCAATGAGAGAGTAGGGGCAGAGAGCGAGGAGGCAGAGAGAGAGGGGGACAGAGAGAGAGAGAGAGGGGGACAGAGAGAGAGAGGTGGGGGACAGAGAGAGGGGGGGGGGGACAGAGAGAGAGAGAGGGGGACAGAGAGAGAGAGGGGGGGACAGAGCGAGAGAGGGGGGGACAGAGAGAGGGAGGGGGGGACACAGAGAGAGAGAGGGGGGGACAGAGAGAGAGAGGGGGGGGACAGAGCGAGAGAGGGGGGGGACAGAGCGAGAGAGGGGGGGGACAGAGCGAGAGAGGGGGGGGACAGAGCGAGAGAGGGGGGGACAGAGAGAGAGGGGTGGACAGAGAGAGAGAGGGGGGACAGAGAGAGAGAGGGGGGACAGAGAGAGAGAGGGGGGGACAGAGAGAGAGAGGGGGGGACAGAGAGAGAGAGAGAGAGAGGGACAGAGAGAGAGAGAGGGACAGAGAGAGAGAGGGGGACGGAGAGAGAGAGAGGGACAGGGAGAGAGAGGGGGATAGTGGGGTGGATGGGGGGCAGAGAGAGTAGGGGCAGAGCGAGAAGGCAGAGAGAGAAGGGTGGGACAGAGAGAAGGGTGGTTCAGAGAGGGGGGGGGGCAGAGAGAGGGGGGACAGAGAGAGGGGGGGACAGAGAGAGGGGGGAACAGAGAGAGGGGGGAACAGAGAGAGAGGGGGGGACAGAGAGAGAGGGGGGGGACAGAGAGAGGGGGGGACAGAGAGAGGGGGAGGACAGAGAGAGGGGGAGGACAGAGGGGGGGGAGGACAGAGGGGGGAGGTCAGAGAGGGGGGAGGACAGAGAGGGGGGAGGACAGAGAGGGGGGAGGACAGAGAGGGGGGAGGACAGAGAGGGGGGGGACAGAGAGAGTGGGGGGGACAGAGAGCGGGGGGGACAGAGAGCGGGGGGGACAGAGAGCGGGGGGGGTCAGAGAGCGGGGGGGGGTCAGAGAGCGGGGGGGGGGACAGAGAGCGGGGGGGGGGACAGAGAGCGGGGGGGGGGACAGAGAGCGGGGGGGGGGACAGAGAGCGGGGGGGGGGACAGAGAGCGGGGGGGGGGACAGAGAGCGGGGGGGGGGACAGAGAGCGGGGGGGGGGACAGTGAGCGGGGGGGACAGAGAGCGGGGGGGGACAGAGAGCGGGGGGGGACAGAGAGCGGGGGGGGACAGAGAGCGGGGGGGGGACAGAGAGCGGGGGGGGGACAGAGAGCGGGGGGGGACAGAGAGCGGGGGGGGGGGGACAGAGAGAGCGGGGGGGGACAGAGAGAGAGGGGAGGGACAGAGAGAGAGGGGAGGGACAGAGAGAGAGAGGGGAGGGACAGAGAGAGGGGGGGGACAGAGAGAGAGAGAGGGGGACAGAGAGAGAGAGGTGGGGGACAGAGAGAGAGGGGGGGACAGAGAGAGAGGGGGGGACAGAGAGAGAGAGAGGGGGACAGAGAGAGAGAGGGGGGGACAGAGCGAGAGAGGGGGGGGACAGAGCGAGAGAGGAGGGGACAGAGCGAGAGAGGGGGGAAAGAGAGAGAGAGGGGGGGACAGAGAGAGAGAGGGGGGGACAGAGAGAGAGAGAGGGACAGAGAGAGAGAGGGGGACGGAGAGAGAGAGAGGGACAGGGAGAGAGAGGGGGATAGAGGGGTGGATGGGGGGCAGAGTAGGGGCAGAGAGCGAGAAGGCAGAGAGAGAAGGGTGGGACAGAGAGAAGGGTGGTTCAGAGAGGGGGAGGGCAGAGAGAGAGGGGGGGGACAGAGAGAGGGGGGGGGACAGAGAGAGGGGGGGGGACAGAGAGAGAGAGAGCGCGGGGGCAGAGTGAGAGAGAGCGCGGGGGCAGAGTGAGAGAGAGCGCGAGGGCAGAGAGAGAGAGAGCGCGGGGGCACAGAGAGAGAGAGCGCGGGGGCAGAGTGAGAGAGAGCGCGGGGGCAGAGTGAGAGAGAGCGCGGGGGCAGAGTGAGAGAGAGCGCGGGGGCAGAGTGAGAGAGAGAGCGCGGGGGCAGAGAGAGAGAGAGCGTGGGGGCAGAGAGAGAGAGAGCGCGGGGGCAGAGAGAGAGAGAGCGCGGGGGCAGAGAGAGAGAGAGCGCGGGGGCAGAGAGGGAGAAGGGAAAGGGGGGCACAGGGAGAGAGAGGCGGGGACAGGGAGAGAGAGGCGGGGACAGGGAGAGAGAGGCGGGTCTGGGAGAGAGAGGCGGGTCTGGGAGAGAGAGGCGGGTCTGGGAGAGAGAGGCGGGTCTGGGAGAGAGAGGCGGGTCTGGGAGAGAGAGGCGGGTCTGGGAGAGAGAGGCGGGTCTGGGAGAGAGAGGCGGGTCTGGGAGAGAGAGGCGGGTCTGGGAGAGAGAGGCGGGTCTGGGAGAGAGAGGCGGGACAGGGATAGAGAGGCGGGACAGGGATAGAGAGGCGGGACAGGGATAGAGAGGCGGGACAGGGATAGAGAGGCGGGACAGGGATAGAGAGGCGGGACAGGGATAGAGAGGCGGGACAGGGATAGAGAGGCGGGACAGGGATAGAGAGGCGGGACAGGGATAGAGAGGCGGGACAGGGATAAAGAGGCGGGACAGGGATAGAGAGGCGGGACAGGGTGAGAGAAGGGGGACAGGGAGAGAGAGGGGGGACAGGGAGAGAGAGGGGGGACAGGGAGAGAGAGGGGGGACAGGAAGAGAGAGGGGGGACAGGAAGAGAAGGGGGGGACAGAGAGAAGGGGGGACAGAGAGAAGGGGGGACAGAGAGAATTGGGGGACAGAGAAAAGTACGGGGGCGGAAGATGGGGATGGGGATTTCAGAGAAGGTGGGCGGGGGGAAGACGGAGTGAGGGACAGAGGGGGGACAGAAGGTTGGGACGGAAGGGGGGATAGAAGCGGGGACAGAATTGGGCGCGGAAGGGGGAATGGAATGGGGAATGGGGACAGAGGGGGAGACACAGAGTGGGGGGACACAGAGGGGAGAAACGGGGGGGCAGGGGGTGCTTTGAGGGGCAGAGGGTGGAAACGGGGGGGACAGAAGAGGGGAACGGTACGGGGAACGGGGGAGGGGGGAACAGTGGGGGGGATCGGGGGGACAGAGTGGTGGAACAGGATGGATAAAAGAGAGACATGGGAACAGAGAGATGGGGGAGAGAGAGAGCAGGGAACACTGAGCAGGGAGCGGGGAACACTGGAGACAAGAAGGGTGGAGGGAGAGGCGGGTCGAGATATGGAGGGGAATGGTGGAGAGTGACAGAGAGAGCGGGAGAAGGAGACAGACAGAGGGGGAAGAAGGAGACAGAGAGGTTGGAGGAGACGGCGGGGGGCGGGGGAGAGGGAGAGAGACAGAGACAGAGACGGGGTGGGTGGAGAGAGAAAGACTGAGGGGGTGGGAAAGAGAGTCGAAGAGTCATTTGCTTACGGCACAGAGGGGGACCATTCTGTCCATCGAGCCCATACCGGCTCTCCACGGAGCTATGCAGTCAGACCCATTCCCTGGCTCGATCCCCATGCAAGTCTATTTCTCTCAGTTGGCCATCCAACTTCCTCCTGAAGTCAGTGATTGTCTCTGCTTCCACCACCCTTGTGGGCAGCAGGTCAGCAGGTTCCAGGTCATTACCACACACTACGTAAAAAAGTGCTTCCTCATATTCCCCCTGCATCTTTTGCCCAAACCTTTCAATCTGTGTCCCCTAATCCAAGAGGGGAGGGGGCAGGGAAGAGACAGCGAGTCACACATACACACACACACTACAGGTAGAGGGGGGAGTGAGATCAAGGTCTCCTGAGAGATGGACATCTATCCAGAATACTCTGCATTGATACAAAATGTGTGAGGGCAGAGATTGACTACATATGCAAGCAAAAACAATAGTGACCAGAAATTAGGTCAATAAATTAGTCTTCTCATTTAAAGCTTCACAAAAATGCACATTTGTTGTTTTTATTAATAAGACAAATTTTTAATGCCTTTATCTTTCGAAATTTGCTCACCAGCCCTTCGGGCCAAGCACAAATCGTAATGCGGCCCTCCACCCGAAAAGGTTGGACAACCCTGTTTTATATATATGGTACACACTGCTGCCACCGTGCACCTGTAGTGGAGGGAGTGAATGTTCAAAGTGGCACCGATAACCCGGGCTGCTTTATCCTGCCTGATGTCGAGTTTCTTGAGTGTTGTTGGAGCTGCACTCATCCAGGCAAGTGGAGAGTATTCCATCACACTCCTGACTTGTGCCTTGTAGATGGTGGACAGACAGGTTTTGGGGAGTCAGGAGGTGAGTTATTCGCCAAAGAACTCCCAGCCTCTGACATGCTCTTGTAGCCATGGTATTTATATAGCTGGTCTAATTAACTTTCTGGTCAATGGTAACCCCTGGATGTTGATACTGGGGGAACTCAGTGATGGTAATGCCGTTGAATGTCAAGAGAAGATAGTTAGATTCTCTTTTGTTGGAGATGGTCATTGCCTGGTACTTGTGTGACACAAATGTTGCTTGCCACTTATCAGCCTAAGCCTGAATGGTGTCCAGGTCTTGCTGCATGTGGGCACAGGCTGCTTCAGTATCTGAGGTGTCGCGAATGGTACCGAACACTGTGCAGTCATCAGCAAACATCCTCATTTTTGACCTTATGATACAGGGAAAGTCATTGATGAAGCAGCTGAATATGGTTGGGTCTCGGACACTCCCCTGAGGAACTCCTGCAGTAATATCCTGGGGCTTAGATGTTTGGCCTGCAACAAATCACAACATCTTCCTTTGTACTACGTATGACTCCAATCAGTGGAGAATTTTCCCCCTGATTCCCACGGACTTCAATTTTGCTCGGGCTTCTTGATGCCACACTCTGTCAAATGCTGCCTTGATGTCAAGGACAGTCACTCTCCCCTCACCTCTTCAATTCAGCTCATTTGTCCATGTTTGGACCAAGGCTGTAATGAGGTCTGGAGCTGAGTGGCCCTGGTGGAACCCAAACTGAGCATCAGTCAGCAGGTTGTTACTGATTAAGTACTGCTTGAAAACATTGTTGACGACCCCTTCCATCATTTTGCTGGTGATCAAGAGTGGACTGATGGGGCGGTTATTGGCCGGATTGGATTTGTTCCGCATTTTCTGGATAGGTCATACCCAGGCAACTTGTCACATTGTCAGGTAGATGCCAGTGTTGTAGCCAGGGGTTGGCAACATGTCAGTACACAGACACTAGTGTCCGTGATAATTTTAAGTGTCTTGCTCCAAGCCTTTAAACTTGTGTTTGAAAATAATCTAGCAGCTAGGTTATTTTAAAACACAAGTTTGAAGACTTGGAGTAAGACATTTAAAATTACCAGGAGCAAAAGTAATTAACAAGGATCAGGATCATCAGGACATCGGGCTGGGTCCGAGAACATGGTTGTCCAACATGTAGCCCACCAAAGGTTTCAATTCAGCCCACCAAAAGCATGAACGGTTTGCCTATGCATAGAGCTCCGTTGAATAGGAACACAGGGGAGGCAGGATTCGCTGGGAAGACTGGTGCCATCAATCAGGGGGCACTGAACACTGGGAGCGGGTTAAGGGGCGGTGCTGGCGGAGGCAGGTGATGTGCAATTCAAAGTGCGGCGCTAGTGCCGAGTGGCAGTATTCAAAATGAAGAAAGAGCCAAAACTTGAAACAAAGCTCTCCAATGAGACAGGGAATTAAACTTCTGTTTTCTGATTTGAGATAGGGGGGAGTTTTTGTATTCAGTACAATGCACAAGATATTCAGCCAGGCTATAAAAGTGACCAAGCTCAGAAAAGTTACTGTCTTAGCCTTACTGACCAGGCAGGTGCCAAATTAACCCCCTGTCTACACCGAGTTAGCTGAGGAAGGAAAATTGACAAGAGCTCCTGATGGTTATAATAATGACCTCTGCTTGAGGTAAGAAAATGTGGTTGTTGGGTGAGGCCAGGGTTTGGCTCAGTGGTGATGTCGTCCACAGCCGCGTAGCCTGTCAAGGTTCGTGCATGAATGTTGTATTCTTGAATTACATACTGAAGAGTATCCATTTCCCATGGAACTGTACACTACTAAAGGGAATCGGTGCCTTCAGAAAGGAAGAGAATTTCAGAGAAAACTATTTTTTTAAAAACCTTCTACCAATCTGTACAAGTCAGTAAAACAGGCCATGGTTTGATGTTCTTATAATGCAATTTAAATTATGAAATTGAAAATTAAATCCCAAACATGTGCATCTGCAGGTTAATTAAGTTGATTTAAAGACTTTTTCCCCCTTTTCCTCATTTCTCCCACCTCCACAAAATTTCAGGAATTCCTCAGCTACAGGTGATGTGATTAGCATAGGGGGGTAGACATTCCAATCCACTAGGATGGAAATTGATTTGAGTTTTATGATAAGGTACAAATATTAAAAACAAAACTATGGAAGCTATTATTACTGGTTTCTGTCAGGTTCCTGAAGTTATCATCACACTAAGTTTAAAACATGGTTTATTAAAGTTTATAAAATTTAGAAGATTAGCATTGATTGTAAAAATTATTCTAAACAGTAATCCAAGGACTCTATTGCTGAGTGCTGAAATTTGATTACTTAGATTTCAGGGAATACTGATGAACTGAAGCTCTACTCTGTCAACAAAAGTAATTTGCATTGCCACTGCATACTGTTTTGCTTGCTAGCTAGCTAATACAGTTGTGCTGCTCTCCATTGATGTTTGTATGCTTAGTTACTTTATTTATAGGGAGAAATGGGTTTTAAATTGGACTGTTTTGATGTCTGTAGTTGAGTCAATAATTTTGTCAAATGTCCTTGCTGCAGCATGTTGGTACCTACCCCTGGCTGTAGCTATACTGGAACAGCTTGGCTCAGGACATGGCTAGTACTAGAGCACAAGTATTCAGTATTACTGCCGGGATGTTGTCGGGGCCCACAGCCTCTCTAAAGCCTTCACATCCTTCCTAAAATGTGATCACCAGAATTGGACACAATACTCCAGTTGAAGCTGAACCAATGTTTTATAAAGCTTCTTCTTAACTTCCATGCTTTTGTACTCTGCCTCTATTTATAAAGCCCAGGATCCTGTATGCATTTTTAGCCATTTTCTCAACCTGCCCTGCCACCTTCAACAATTTATACACATATACTCCCAGGTCTCTCTGCTCCTGCACCAACTTTAGAATTGTATCCTATTTTAAATTGCCTCTCCTCATTCTTCATACCAAAGGTATCACTCATACTCCTCTGCATTAAATTTCATCCGCCATGTATCTGCCCATTCCACCAGACTGTCTATGTCCTCTTGAAGTCTATCACTATCTTCCTCAGAGTTCATAATACTTCCAAGTTTTGTCATCTGTAAATTTTGAAATGGTGCCCTGTATTCAATGTAACGCTGTATACTTCAATATTATCAACACCATTGCTAGGTAACATCTTAGCAAATGTCTTTTGAAATATGTATATATATATAAAAACACTGCATTTATAATCAAAAGACTCAAAGAGCTCCATTAAATCTGTTAGACATGAGTTGTCTTTCACACATTTCTCCATCTGGCTGTTCTCATTTAACCCATGTCTTTTGAAGTGAATTTTAATTTTTATCATGTATCAAGGCCTTTTGGAAGCTTACCCACTACCCACATTAAGATGACTGGTCTATGGTGACCTGATTTATGGTATTCACCTTTCTCCAAGAGGAATGAAATTTGCAACTCTCCAAGACTCTGAGGCAAGTTATATATACAAGGATGTTGGAAAGACTGTAGTCAAAGTTTCTGCTATATCCTCCCTGACTTGCTTTAGCATTCTTTAGGTATGTCATTGGAACATGATGCCTTTTGCATTTAAAGTTTCAGCAACCTTTTCAGTATGACTTCTTTCCCTTTAAATCAGTCTATTTAATTGGTCCATCTCCTCTTCGATCCCTTAATTAACTACCACACAACTCTGTGAAAACTGAACTAAAGTACTCATTAATATTCTTTGTTCTTCCATTTTCCATGAGATTTACTTTATGATCTGTAATCAGCCTTCCCCTTCCTTAAACTATTCTTTTACTTTTGATGTGTTTATAAGCTGCTATAAGAGGCCTGGACAACGTATGCCAGCCAAGAGCGACGTCTCAATTCATTCCATCTTCGCTGCCTTCGGAGAATACTTGGCATCAGGTGGCAGGACTATATCTCCAACACAGAAGTCCTTGAAGCGGCCAACACCCCCAGCTTATACACACTACTGAGTCAGCGGCGCTTGAGATGGCTTGGCCATGTGAGCCGCATGGAAGATGGCAGGATCCCCAAAGACACATTGTACAGCGAGCTCGCCACTGGTATCAGACCCACCGGCCGTCCATGTCTCCGCTATAAAGACGTCTGCAAACGCGACATGAAATCGTGTGACATTGATTACAAGTCGTGGGAGTCAGTTGCCAGCATTCGCCAGAGCTGGCGGGCAGCCATAAAGACAAGGCTAAATTGTGGCGAGTCGAAGAGACTTAGTAGTTGGCAGGAAAAAAGACAGAGGCGCAAGGGGAGAGCCAACTGTGCAACAGCCCCGACAAACAAATTTCTCTGCAGCACCTGTGGAAGAGCCTGTCACTCCAGAATTGGCCTTTATAGCCACTCCAGGCGCTGCTTCACAAACCACTGACCACCTCTAGGCGCATATCCATTGTCTCTCGAGATAAGGAGGCCCAAAAGAATAAGCTGCTTTACTATTGTAACCTGCCAGTCTTCATTAGTATCTCCTCTCAGTATTCCAGTATTTTTCCTCCATTTCCTATACTTTGTTCCTTTTTTTTTTGCAGTATATGCCCTAGATTTGTCAAGTGCCTGCAAGTCTTTCAGTTTTAATTTCTCTAATTATTTAAGGAATTCCGGCTTTTGCTGCAATGCCGTTATATCTTCTGGGAGAATGTGTACACTGTACCATAGTCATCGTTTATGTAATGTTTCACATGGTTAGTCTACTATCTTTTCTGCCAATGTCAGGTCAAAGAAGCAGGAGATAAAAATTAACAGGTGAGGAAACAGAGCCAAAGAATAACCCTCATTGAAAAGATCGCAATAGCCAAACTCAGTTTCATGGATACAGGAACTTCATCATCTCAACAGTGAAGTTTCATCCAATATTCAGTTCAGCTCCCTATGTACATTTATACCCATGTGCTATATATTAGACATTTCCTTTACTAATTCTCTGGAGATTAAGAATGCCTATGGAAAAGCAATTCATCATTTTTCCAAAGACCAAATTGGACTTGATAAATAAACTTGTTTCCTGTCAATTGTATTACAATAGGTCTGCACGTTGTTCAAAGTTTTCTGCTGTCCTGATATTCTATGTTAATAGTTCTCACTGTCTGTAAACCTGCTGTCGTAACTCTGTCACCTCCCTTTATAGGCCAGCAAGTTCAGAAACTGGCATGTTCAGTTCAAAACGTATTCACCCTGTGCAAATGAGATGAAAATACTGGCTTTCGTCTGACTGAGTCAGTCTCAACTCAGATTTCCTTGGGCCATAAAGCACAAAAATGTCCTGCTGGCACAAAACCAGCAGCCT
Organism: Heterodontus francisci; assembly: GCF_036365525.1. Taxonomy (NCBI): domain Eukaryota; kingdom Metazoa; phylum Chordata; class Chondrichthyes; order Heterodontiformes; family Heterodontidae; genus Heterodontus; species Heterodontus francisci. The sequence continues at coordinate 106,823,530 of NC_090378.1, forward strand.
CACTCAGTGGTTACAAGAAGGCTGCTTGTCAAAATGGACAAAATTCACACTGATGCCATGGGACAGAAGAGATTGAGTTTTATTTTGAAGTTGGAGTGATTGCTATTCTGGAGGTTCTGAATGCACAATGAATGACAAAATTAGCAAAACAAATTGTCCCACACACCAAAACTGACATCTTTCAGTCTGAGAACAAACCTCCTCCCCACAACATGCAAACAAAAATCTCTGCAACTCAAGACCAATACTTGCTTTCATATCATCAGCTTATAAATCCCCCCCCCAATAAGCTTAAAGATCACCTCACTCCATCTACTGAGAGACCTCTCCATCTCAGAGAAGTTGTGACTACTCTCAAAGGCAGTGGCCTGGTTGTAATTTTCCCATACAGATGGTCCACTAAAACTCCATCACAGCACTTCAGATGAAGCTGCTCAGGTAAATGCTAAATGCCGGAGAAATGGGAGAGCTCAATTTAACACAACTATATTAAATCTGAGTCTGACCTTCCTTCAAACATCACCAGCAACTTCAGCACCACTGCCAATTCTCATGAACTTTCTGTGTATCTCACCCTCTGTCTTGGTTCCCTGATTAGCTTCATTCAGTGAAGCATTTACATACTACATGCTCACTTCATACAGAAATACGGCCACTATCAATTTTGACAGTTCCTGTGCTGTGCATTAGTGGAAACTCCGTCTATTAATGCATCGAAGGCTGCAGACGTTCTGCAGACCAACAAGGAGAATTCTACCATCTAATTTTTTCCCCACTGAATATCACAGATAATATCTATCTAGCAAATAGTCAACTCAAATTCATTAGTCGAATGAATTATTGAAACCAATGACATCAAATTCACAGCATCATATACAGTGTCTAACGTCATTTGAAAAAGGATGTCAGGCTGTATCAGCGCACTAATTCAAAAGGTCAAAATTGAATTTCAACACTCATGGCGAAAATAGATTGATCAATTCAGAAGTCTTATCTCGAAACACAGACGGCTACATTCAGCTTTGTTGCAGCTACACGAGGAATCTTAAACTTGCTGTTCCCCTCCAATGACTTATTTCAAAACACGAATGCACAGGTATCACTGGCATTTGATGGTCGATTTTACTGAAGTTGCACAGAACGGCCTTCTCCAACCATTCTGTTTTCAAAGAGAGGAGTCCAAAACTAAACGATTTTCAGTTATACCAATGAACTATTTTTAAGAATCAGTTATTGAGGAGAAAAGAAAGGAATTTTGACATTAGTGTCAGCTCATGTCCTTGACTCTACACACACGTCATCCTGAATACCCAACTCATTTGAACAGCAAGAAGCTATCAAATAACACCACACCCTGTCTGACTATGCTTCATAATCAAGAACCAGAATCCTGCCCCATCCTGTCAAGTGCATTTTCTAATGTCTGTCCCAAAAAGAAAGCTAGCACCCAGAAAGGTAAAAATCCTCACCCTTCAATTACAAGAGATAATCATTCTTGCACAATAATTTAATGGTAGTTATGTTTATAACCAGCTGCTGTAAAGGCAAGACATACACTAACACCTGATCTTTGAATCCCAACATTCTCTGCACTGTCGATCATTTTGTGGACGTAGGGCACAGCACGAGAACCATGAGTTGGTCCAACACCAACCTACCCAGCTCCCACAAGGCTGCAAAATTTAGTCATACAAAGGTAAAGTTAATCTGGAAATGATGATGTTCACATATTTCTCCATTACTTACCAGGTTCAAAAGTCTGAATCTGTATCAGCTCTTCTAAAGTCATCAGCAACATCACTTCTTCAAACAGCTGCAGCTCTGGGTACTATATGGGGGTTAAATTAATGCTGCTGCACAACTGGGTATTGGCCTCTCTTGACGCAAGGAACTTACTTGTCAAAAATGCTTGTGTTCCACTTGGACAATGTGGTCCATCGATGCCATGACACACCAACTGCTTAGCCAACACCATTCAATTCGAGATTGTTTGAAAGTGTCTTGAGCAAGTTAAATAAAGGAGAGTTCTGCATGAAAGGCTGCTGCACAAGTTTAAGGCAGTGCATAACCAAGGTAAAAAACCTGCAGCTGGATAAGGAATTGGTTGCAAGAGGGAAAGCAATGGGTGTGAATTAGGTTGAAATGATTGACTGAATGGTGTGGCCCAAGGATCAATGTTGGGGTCCCTACTGTTTATAATCGATAAGAATAACCTGGACTCAAATGGAAAGCAAATTGGTCAAATTTGCATAAGATACTAATTTGGCAGATAGGGGATAATTAATTCTCATGAGGCAGCCAGGAAATTATAGAGCAACCCTGACAAAATCTGCAAATAGGCTGATTAAGTGCAAATTACTAACATACTGGAAAAAAGAGTTCACACTCAAGGAATGACTTTGAACATTCTGTGGGAGAAGCTGAGAGAGATCCAGGAGCAACAGTAAACTCAACATTTAGTACAGTTCCGAAGAAGGGTCACTGACCCGAAACGTTAACTCTGCTTCTCTTTCCACAGATGCTGTCAGACCTGCTGAGTGAATCCAGCATTTCTTGTTTTTGTTTCAGATTTCCAGCATCCGCAGTATTTTGCTTTTATTTCAACATTTAGTATGTCAGGTTTGTGGAAGAGCAATCAACAAATTAACAAACCAAACAAAATGTGGAGCAGTACTTTGTTCAGTAGAAGACTGAAACCATCATGATGAAGGTATATGGCGTTCAGGTCAGACTACACAATGAAAAACTACATTCAAGACTACATTCAAGGTACCAAAGAAACATTCAGCTCTGTGCACAATGAGTCACAAATAAAAGTTGGAAAAAAACTGAAGGAAATTGGATTAAGTTAGAACTCTTTTGGAGAACAACAGAGAAGAAGTGGGCTAATTGGCCTCTCGCTCTGCTGTGAAATTCAAGACCCCTTGAACTCAAACTTCTCAGCCTTCTAAGGATTTGAAACTTCACAGGGGCATACAAGAAACCAACTGGAATAGAAAAAAGGAGTATTATTTCAAGTTAAGCCAGGACAAGTGGAAATAAATAAAAATTAGTAAGAGGAAAGCTCAGAACTGATGTTCGGAAACATCTGATCAGACTAATTAGTTAATACCTGAGTAAGGATAAAGGCAAAAAGCTCCAGAATCATTCAAAAGGCACTTAGATGCTGCAATGCAGTGTTCATTAGTATCCACGGAAGGATCAGTAAAATGAGCTAAACAGTTTTGCTTATTTGTACTTAGCTTGTGCAAACAAGATGAACAATCAAAAATATTTTCATCTGCATTGACACCATATCTGATTAAAGCTTGAATTGCATTTTAAAATGCATTTCCCCTAGTTCTAAACCAGTTTTGATCCACCTAACAACTTAATCCTTTTGTCTCACGACAATTACAGAAAAGGTTTGAAAAAATGTGTTTCAGATTAAAGGGTTTTGTTTTGGCTGTATGGGGCTGGGGGTAGGTGGTGGTGGGAGGTGGAGGGATCTGGGGGAAGTTGTGGTGGAGCAGTGGGAGAAAGAAGGTCAGTTGATGCAAATGCATTTCTTAAAAAAAATTCTTCACTAAAAGCAGTTTAAACGTGTTCTACGAGATTCAATCTTTTCTGGCATGGTGTCTCTTGAAAGCTGGAGGCTCCCCCAAGGCACAAGTTAGGATTTTATGCTCATCTTCTGCCTATTGGCAATGCATACAGAATAACCGTTAGCAATGTGACTAAATCTCACCTCCTCTTCCCTGTTCAGAAGAATCATCTGGCTGTCAGTCAGCATGCAATATTTCTGATCCCAGGATGTTTCTGTGTATGGGGACTGGCCACATGACAGTCTGTGTGTTGGGGGACCTTTCACATCTGCAAATGAAAATACACAGAAAAGATCCAATATTAATTTCTGACAACTTTGAAAAAGCCAAATACAAACCACACTTAAAGCATTTTTGTTAGTCTAACTATTTGCCCTATGTTCCCAACCTGTAGAAAACATTTTTAAACCTCCATCAGAATATCAACCTTCAGCAAAGAAAGAGTGAGGTACAATGAGAGATGACAGAAAGTCAAATTTTACAGTAAAGAGGGCACCTGATCAAGGTGTATAAGATATTAAATTGTACAGATACTGATTCAGGGTAAATCAGGACCATAGGACAGTTATTCAAATTTGTGAGAAGTAACTTCAAAACCAAGTTGCTAGATATATATATTTTTAACTCAAAATGTGCTAAATGTTTGGAATAAATCACAGGGAAATGTAGTGCAGCAAGTACATCAAGCAAGTTAAAAATCCAGCTGGTGCTAAACCGGGAGAGTTTAAGTCTTTTATTCTTTCATGGGATGTGGGCATTGTTGGCAAGGTCAGCATTTGTTGCTCATCCCTTTTTGCCCTTGACAACTGAGTGGCTTGATAGTCCGTTTCAGAGGGCAGTTAAGAGTCAACCACATTGCTGTGGGTCTGGAGTCACATGTAGACCAGACCAGGTAAGGATGGCAGATTTCCTTCCCTAAAGGACGTGAGTGAACCAGGTGGGTTTTTATGACAATCAATGATAGTCATATGGTATCATTACTTTTCCACAATTCAAAATGTTTTTATTAAATTCAACCAGCTGCCATGGTGGAATTTGAACCCATGTCCCCAAGGTACAGGCCTCTGGATTACTAGACCAGTGACATTACCACTATGCCATCCTCTCCCCATATAAGTGCTAGAGGGACAAGTTTAATGGACAAATGGCTCTCTCATTGACAACCACTGTTACAGTCTTAAGAGGATTTTTTTGAATGGGCATATCTCCACATTTACCATCAATGCTAACTTTTAATATTTTGTAGGTAATGTACTCATAGTTAAATAACATCCCTCCTTAAGTGTTATGAATGAGTCGGAAAATAAAATGCTTAAAAACCACACAAAAATTGCACCATAGCTAATAGTGCTTTACTGTTGTGTGACATGTTTAATTCATCACCCAAAAATTGCTACTCCAGTGACAGACTTGCAACCACCTGTACACTCTGGTGTTATATAGCTCTTTGTAAATACCACTAAAGTTTCCAAGAACAAATCAGCAGGTCAGCAGCTCTTACTCCCACTGCTGGGACTGCAGCCCACCCGACACCATGGAGCCCGGACTTCAGGTAAGTTGGGCTTGCCTCGCTGTGGGGGGCAGGAATCAGTCGTGGCTACGAGGCAAGGGTAGTCGTTTGGCGGAAGGGGGGGGTGTCTTGGGACCCAGGGATGGGTTGGGAGGCGGGGCAGCCCTCAATCAGGCACTCTGTACCCAACTGCCATGGCACCACCGCCACCCCCCCGCAATCCCGGCGCGCATAAAGGCCGGTAGTTATCACTGGGCCACCTTTCACGTCCCCAGCACACCCGCTTGCCATGGGTAAAATACCTGTGGAGGTGGGGCGAGGGCCCTTAAGTGGCCATTAAGTAGCCAAACCTGCTGAGTATTTCCAGCACTTTGTTATTTCAGATTTCCAGCATCTACAGTATTTTGCTTTTATCAACATTGAATTCATCCATTTTATTTAACTGTCCTTCTCAGTCCTTCCTGTTGATCCCTTAGTCTCATTCAGTACAGATGCCCCAATGTTAACCAAGATGCCCTGTTGCCCTCACTATGCCGTTATCAGCTCACACTTCCATCAAGTTTGTGGAAAACATTTTTTCAAGACTGAACACAGATGAACAAGTCTAAATAAATGGGCACGCTGCAAGATAGCCCGCTCCAACAAAATCTGTACTCTACTCCAATATTCAACACTAAAAATTTGCAGAAATCACTTGTGCAGAAAATCTAGATTTTAAAACACAGATTCCTGTATAGCACCAGGTTCCGAGAGATGTGGGGCCATGTGCCACCTTCTGACGCTAAGCTCTGCTCTGCTTCAATGATGAATTTGCATTGTTGACCAAGTCTTCAGAGGCAAGTTCTTTGTTTTGTAAAGAAAATTTGTATGAGGAAAAGAGCAAAAATGAAGAGCCACAGTGATATGTTTTCACAGAACATCAAAGCTCACAATGACTATGTACTGCACACCTATTTCCCACATAAATAAATCGAACTGAAAATAAAAATTTCCTGATCCAAGAGCCCTTCAGGTTCTGTTGAATTTCTTATTGCATTCTCTCCATCCCCGAGCTACTTATCCTAAATGTCTTAGAGGTTGTCAAACAGTTGTTTGAAATCCACTTACGAGCCAGAGAAGGGGACACACCACACCATAGGGACCCTAAACAAGGTGCATGTTATTAACACAAGTGTCCTGCTGCTTCATCACCTTTAAAGCTTACAGCTGATGCATGTTGAATTTAAATTGTATCAACATATTGCACAAGCACACTCCTGGAGCACATAAACAGGCTGTCTATCCATTCAATATACGATACTAACATAAAAACTTAATCACAATATTAACATAAAAACTTAATCACAAAAGAAACATACATTACAAAAGCTCAGATATAGTTAGAATTGCAGATCAATGTGCTTCTGCTCATTAGGTCTTGCTTCTTTAAGTTTGCAACCCATTTCTTCTCATAAATCTTTTACCAAACTGTTCCCAAGCCTTTTGCAGCACGCTTCTGTAATTCAGTGAAGGACTTTCCTGCCTTGGAAGGTACTTACAAAAATTACTGTAACTGAAAACCATGACTGCAAAACTGTGTTCCTTAAACTGTGGCATACGGACACCTACATCAAAAGCTACTGGTACACCAGTTACAAGCACATTGCATCATATAGCTGCATTCACAGAGAGCGAACTGGTACTTAGTGAGTTAATCAGCTCTTGTAACAAAGTGAAACATCAACAAATTCCAACATTGCTATTCTGGTGGTGCTGTTTTTTCAGAAGATTATGCAATAACTTGCACTTCCTCCAAGCTGCATTTGTTGAATTTTAGTTTACATGTTACTACACAGAAATAATTAGGTTAAGTTTTGCCATACTTTAGGTATCCATCATGCATCACCTATATCAAACAGAACAGCTGGTAAGCCACAGCTGCCACGCAAAATTCAATTCAACTTTACCTGAAATCTCGGCTGCACATGATTTAGAACGCAAGTACAGCAACCGCCTTTTCAGACCTACACGATCCATCTGGAATTGCCATTCCCAGCATCCAATTCTTCAATATGTTGGACACTTAAAGCAGGGAGAGTCCCTGCAAGATCTATAAGGAACAACTCTGCTGCAGCACTTGGTGTAATGGTCACTGCTCCAATTAAAAGCAACAAACAGCCATTGCATCAGTCTGTTTGTCACGTAAGCCCTGCCTCACACTGTATCTTCTCAATTCAGGTGAACACATACATTTCTCTGCAATCAGAAATACTGCAATACAGTCCCCGGCACAGATCTGAGCAAACTTACTCCCCTCCCCCTTTTCAAAAGCACAACATCACAGGATCTCATGACATCCAACTCTGTGTGTGAGAGGAATGGACAAAATGTGAAGCCTGCAACATCCTCACACACCTAATGCAGCTCAAACTGACCAGCCTAACATCAACATTGAACATTCAGATAAAATATATCCCAGAAATTGTTTGTAGGATGTGATTATTCAGGTGGTACTTAACAGATTCAAGTATGATTTCTCAATTACAGTCATTTATGTCCCTGCTCTCTTACTCCGTCAGTAAATACAAGGCCATGTATTCACACATCAGTTGAAGGACTTTATTCGGCAAACATGTCAAAGAGATTTTCAAGTCTGTCTCTTTCAGAGTTTTTTTTTTAAAACATTCTCTTCTCTCGTTATAAACCTACCCAAACCATCAAAGCCAACTTCCATTGAAATTATGAGAAATTATTCCCTGTGAAAGGAAATTTAACTTTAATTGGGGGTGGAGCAGCAAAAAGCAGATATAGTTTGCTTGACATCAAGAATTTTAAATGGAAGAATGGAATTATTGTAACAAATTGCAAATACGGCACAATCTAACAAAAGGAACAAAATGAGCACAATGTACAGAAAATACTTTATTTCTCCCATTTATGACATTCAAAAGCTTGAAAAGATCCCCTCAAACACCTCTGAGGAACTGAAAAGTCAGGTCCATCAAGTCCTTGTTCATAGCTTTTGCTTCTGACGAGAGGAATCAGCCTCACAGTTCGCTTCTTCACTGCCTAGTGAGTCCTTTTGTGCTGTGGCAACACAATCTACACTTAGTAATCCAACCTCGGCATTAGATCTGGGTATCTCAGTGGCATTTGACAATATAACTGCATATAAATTGTTTTGTTTTCTTGTAGTGAGGAACACGGCAACTCGCAGAGGTTGCAATGTTTCAACTTGAGCATTGACCAGTCTTATCCCATCCATGGGGATGTTGTTTCTTTTTTTATTTGCCATACGGAATACCGTGCACTTAACCACATTGAACTTCATTCATCATTGAAGTTTCTAGCAGCAAACCCTGACAAGATCTTGGCTACCTCTTGAGTCCACAAATGACTCTAGCATGCTATCAGTTTTAATTACCTTGCACTGAAGGACGATTCCGAATCATTTATAATTATCAGGCATGGGAAGGGACGCAATACAAATCCTGGGACCCTCATTCAAGCCTATGCCCACCCCAAACCATATGACTCCCCTCTGTTCTCTCCCACTTCACTCAAACCTTAATTTGTAAAGGGAGTCTTTCATATACATCATGAGCAGTCTCTTGGAAATTAAAGTGCATGTTTAGTTTAGTTTAGAGATACAGCACTGACACAGGCCCTTCGGCCCACCGAGTCTGTGCCGACCATCAACCACCCATTTATACTAATCCTACATTAATTCCATATTCCTACCACATCCCCACCTGTCCCTATATTTCCCTACCACCTACCTATACTAGGGGCAATTTATAATCATCCTACATTAATCCCATATTCCCTACTACATCCCCACCATCCTCCTACCACCGACCTACATTGGGGGCAATTTATAATGGCCAATTTACCTATCAGCCTGCAAGTCTTTGGAATGTGGGAGCACCCGGAGGAAACCCACGCAGACACAGACAGAACTTGCAAACTCCACACAGGCAGTACCCAGAATTGAACCTGGGTCACTGGAGCTGTGAGGCTGCGGTGCTAACCACTGCGCCACTGTGCTGCCCCATATGGCTTCATTTGCCAATTTAGAATGCTTCTAGCTCGTAAAAAAGTTGGTCAGGCAAGCTCCACGTCTCGAAAAATGATGTTCGCTGTCATTTCTCAGGTGAATTTCATACGGATACTCTTGGACTATTTTTTGCGATTGTTGATTTCATTTGTCTTAAGTGTTAACCTGGCTGAATAGTAGCACTCTCGCTTTGGTCACAATGTTGTGGGTTCAAACAGCACTCCAGACATCTGAGCACAAAATCTAAATTGACACACGACTGCACTATTGATGGGTATTACATTTTCAGAGGTGCTGTCTTTCAGATGAAATATGAAACCACAGCCCCGTCGGTCAGTTCAGGCAGACATAAAATATACTAATGGCACAATTCCAAATCGAGCGAGAGAGTTTTTCCCTCAATGTCTTGGACAATGTGTATTCCTCAACTCACATGACCAAAAAAAGCTTATTGCTGTTTGAGACATTGCTGTGCAAATATTACTGTGCACAAATTGGCTGCGTACTACCATGTTTTCCAATGTAATCACCGTGACCACGCTTGAAAATAATTCATTGGCTGTTCAATGTTTTGGGACATCCTGATGACATGAAAAAGTCTAAATAAATGTTATTTCTTTTATTTGGTTCCTATTTTTGACAACAAACTAAAAGTTCTATAGTTGCCTACTTTTATCTTCTCAGAACCTCTCCAGTAGTTGCTGATTTTCTTAAAATGATCAGTTCTTTGCAGATCTTTATCCCTGTTTCTGTAAGCATCCTGGAGCAAAGTTCACTTACCAAGAGATTTATTAGTTTTCAGCTATTATCAAAGTCCCTGAAAACACATTTTCTGTTGATATTGGATAGTCTATAGTACATGTCTGCAAGCTGTCATTATTTAGCAGGCTAGCTGTCCATTGTTAATTCACCTGATGGATCACTGAGGGTTTAGGCTTCCATCCAACTGGCCTCTTGCTGTTATCGCACTGGTAGATATTTCTGTTATTATATTGTGTGTCTGCTGTCTATTCCTTTCCAGTTTTCTTTTTAACTGACCATTGCAAACCATTCAAACTTTGTTCTCATTTTCCTGCCCCCAATCATAATTTTCTTGCCTCCTGTTCCAAAGACATCACCCTATCAAGCACATCATCAGCCATTCAATACCTCAGCCAAATGATCATTTTTCATACAAGCTGGACTGCTAAGCTCAGTTCTGTCCTCACCTAATATCTATAAATCATCACACTGTGGCAGGAGCTACAGAATATCAATAGAAGAAATGCTACGATTTTTTTCTAATTAATGGGTGCTGCGGACATTTCAGAACCTGGACTGCAACTTCAGCCGCAGTCTGCTAACTTCACACAGGCAATCAAGTGTGCAACCTTGCTGGCCTGTGTGGCACCAGCATCACTCCATACCATACATTGTTATGACCGAGGCGGGTGGAGTGCACTGTTTTTCTAGTTCCACTTCTCCACAGATCACAACATATATTTAAATTTTTTCCCAGTTACCAATATGGTCAATCATAGACTCTATTTTTATCCCAGAATAAAATACACCGACCAGATTTCTTTAATAGATAACAAGATTATCAGTTTATTATAAAACAAGTCTTAACCAGTAACGAAGCAAAGCATAAACATACAGACTGAAATATAAAAGTTCCCTTTTTACCTTAGCCCCTAACACACACAAACACCCGTTAACCAAAAAAATAAATTTACTCTCTAGAGCTCAATTACAAAGAAAAGCAGAAAACTTTAGTCAGATACTTGCAAATTCTTGAAGAAAAAAAAGATATGGAAAGCTGCCAGATGTCCTTTGTTTTGGTTTGGTGTCCCAAGTACGTGTAGACAGCTGTCACTGGGATCTTCCGAGAACAGTTCTTGTCAGGCGATGTTGAAGATCAGTTTGGGCAGGCTTTCCAGGAAAAATGAAGGGTTTCAGGCAGTTTCTTACACTTGCTTCTCTGCACTTCTTAAAGAGATGGAAAAGTTGACAGACTTTTTTTTTTTAAAGAGATGTAGCAAGCTGAGTTGGGGTTTGCTCCCTTGGCAAGTTTATTGCGACTGTCTTTTCAAACCATTGTCCATTTCCCAACTGCTTGTCCAAAGCAAAACCAAAAACATCTCAGGAGTCAAGCCTCCTGACCCCTATAAATCTTGACCTGTCACTTCTTTGGAAACATCTTTCCTCAAATCAAAATAAACCCCTGCTGGGTAATTATCTGAAAACAGGTGCCTTCCAGTAACTGTTGTTTACAAGCTCAGTCCAAAAGACCTTCTCATGACCTCTTTTGAAAAACACACAAAGTTCCAGAATCTATGGAATCTTTTTTCAGTTTTAAAAAACAAATCCTCATAATTTAACAGAAAAAGGAAGCACTCGTAACAACATTTATCACTAACCATTATGTGGCTGTGGGAAAATGCAAGTAGAGACCAAAATCTCCCGACAGAGAAAATTGGATGAACAATTATCTCAGTTCAATCTCATACCACTCCCATATACTTGAAATGAATCTACGTTTTTAAAATTCCCCCCCCACCCCTTCTCCCACTGTCATTTAAATTGTCCTATACAACCAGTGAAAGTGGTATGCAGGCAATTTACCAAATACGACCATCCTCTACATTCATCAACTGTCTCAAATCCAATAGGTCAGATTTCCAGTTAAGAATAATGGCATGAAATCTGAGTTGATTGGAGTAGTGTTAATCTCAACTAATACGACAGGGGCTGCACTATACTGTCAGACCATGGCTCAGTGCTAGCACTCTTACCCAAGTCAAAAGGTTCTGGGGCCAGAGACATGAACACATAACCTGAGGAAGTGTTGCACTGTTGAAGGTAGTGCCTTTCAGAAGAGGTGTTCAACAAAGGTCCTGACTGCCTGCTCTGGTGGCTGTAAAATATTTCACTGCACTATGCAAAACACAGGAAAGTTCTCCTGGTATCCTGGCCAACATTTATTCTTCAACTACCACCACTAAAACAGATGATCTGGTCACTTACCTCACTGCAGTTTGCAGGACCTTGCTGTTCACAAATTGGTTGCTACGTTTCCTAAATTACCACAGTGACAACACTGAAAAAGTACTTTATTGGCTGGTGCCAGTCTCATCGATCCAGTCCTATCCAAAGAATCACCTGTTCCCATTCCCACACAAATTTACCTCTGGAGCACTCCCAAGGATCTAAACCGTGGCCCTCTGCTATGTCATCTACATGCTGTCCCTTGGCAACAACATCTGAAAACATGTCAGACAACACCCAGCTCTACCTCACCCTCACCTCTCTCAACCTTTGCTTTGTCATACTGCTTGTCCAACATCCAGTACTGGATGAGCAGAAATTTCCTCCAACTAAATACTGGGAAGACAGAAGCCATTGTTTTTGGTCCCCACCACAAACTCCATTCCCTAGTCACCAATTCCATCTCCATCTCTGGCAACTGTCTGAGGCTGAACCAGACTGTTAGCAATCCTGGTGCTGTATTTGGCCTCAAAATGAGCTTCTGACCATATATGCCCTATATCACCAAGACTGCCTACTCCACCTCTGTAACATCGGCCAACTCTGCCCCTGCCTCAGCATATTTAGTGCTAAAACCCTCACCCATGCCTTTGTTACCTCGAGAATTGACTATTCCAATGGCCTCCTGGGAGGCCTCCCATCTTCCACCCAACTTAAGCTCATCCAAAACTCAGCTGCCAATATCCTAATTCACTCCAAGCACCACTCACCCATCACCCATGTTTGCTGACCTACATTGGTTCCGAGCCTGGCAACCCCTTAATTCAGAATTACTATCCTTGGTTTCAAATCATTCCATGGCCTCCCCCTCACTGTCTCCATAACCTCCTCCAGCCTACAACTCACTGAGATCTCTGCACTCCTCCAATTCTGGCCTCTTGCACATCACTAATTTTCAATCACTCCCATATCATGGCCATGCTTTCAGCTGCCTGGGCCCTAAGCTCTGGAATTCCCTCCAAAAACCTCTCGCCCTCTCTCCTCCTTTAAGATGCTCTGTAACACCTACTCCTTTGACCAAGCTTTCAGTTATCTGCCTGAATAACTCGCCTTGTGGCTCAGTGTCAAAATTTGTTTGATAACTCTCCTGTGAAATGCCTTGGGACGTTTTACGATGTTAAAGGTGCTTATAAATACAAGTTGTTCTTATTGATGAAGACATCTGAGACACAATCCAGGGTTGCAAAAAGCTCGATATAAATGCAAGTTTGTTCTTTCATTTTAAGCCACATATAATTTCTGTTGAACGTGTTCTTTCAGGAAACCAATTCAAATCACTTACAGTGTTTGTTGGCACGAAGTATATGAGAGAACATTGTTGTTCAGGAGAAAAAATATATAGTCACACACTAATTCATTTTAAAATAACACTCAACTTTGCAATGGGGAATGGAAAGAGGAGAAGACTAAATTTTGTCAAGTGCCAAACAAAGTAGTTCAGACCAAAAGTATGTTAAGAAAAATAGGATGATTAAGGGTAATGTGACAACCTTAAAGACAAATGCAGGTGATTTTTGAACTTGGTAAATAATTACTTTGCATCAGTTTACACAATGAGGAATGAGACTACAGTACCAGATATACAAGGGAAACTAACAATAAATCAAAGGGAGAAACTTACTAAATTTAGTACAAGTAAAACAAACAAAAATGTAGAGGAGAAAATTATGAGATTGAAGACTTACAGATTTCCAAGACTTGATGGTTTCCACTCCCGGGTATTAAAATAAATGATATAAAAACAAGAAATGCTGGAAGCACTCAGCAGGTCTGGCAGCATCTGTGGAAAGAGAAGCAGAGTTAACGTTTCGGGTCAGTGACCCTTCTGTTCCGAAGAAGGGTCACTGACCCGAAACGTTAACTCTGCTTCTCTTTCCACAGATGCTGCCAGACCTGCTGAGTGCTTCCAGCATTTCTTGTTTTTATTTCAGATTTCCAGCATCCGCAGTATTTTGCTTTTATTAAAATAAGTGGTTGAGGAAATTGCAGATATCTTAATCCTGATCTCTGAAAACTTACTTGATTCAGGAACTGGCAACTTACCAATTCAAGGGGACAACGTCACTTAAAAAGGCTGGGAGAGAGAGACCAGAAAATTATAGAAAGATTTGTCTAATGCATGCTGTAGGAAAGTTACTAGATTCCATCAGAGACAGAGTGACTGAGCATTTGGACAAATCTGAACTGATCAGCGAGCCAACATGGATTTGTGACGGGTATGTCATGTCGAATTAACCCAAGTTAATATTTTGAGGAGGTCACAAACGCGGGAGATAAAGGTGTCTATGCGGTTATTTATATCAACTTCCAGAAGGCATTTCATAAGGTTCCACACACACCGTTAGCAAACGACGAGAGCGCATGGAATTTTTTATATCTTTATCACCTTTAACATAATAAAATATCCCAAGGCATTTTACAGGAGCATTATAAAACAAAGTATGGCACTGAGCCACAAAAGGATTAGATGACTAGTCAAACAGGTAGGTTTTAAGGAGTGTCTTAATAGAGGAAAGCGAGGTAGAGAGGCAGCGAGGTGTACAGAGGGAATTCCAGAGCTCGGGACCTAGGCAACAGAAGGCATGGCCACCAATGGTGGAGCGATTAAAAATTAATGATGCTCAAGAGGCCAGAATTAGTGCAGCGCAGACATCTTGGAGGGTCGTGGGGCTGTTAAAGATTACAGAGAAAGGGAGAGGCATGGCCATGAAGGGATTTGAAAATAAGGATGAGAATTTTAAAATCAAGACATTGCTTGATCGGGAGCCAATGTAGGTCAGCAAGCACAGGCGTGATAGGGGAAACAGGATTTGGTGCAAGTTAAGACACGGGCAGCAGAATTTGGATGACCTCAAGTTTACAGAGGATAGAATGTGGGAAACTAGCCAGGAGTGCAGTCGAATAGTCAAGTCTAGAGGCAATGAAGGCACGAATGTGTCTTTCAGTGGCAGATAACAGGGGTGAAGTTGGGCGATGTAATGGAGGTAGACATAGGCTGTCTTCGTGACAGTGCGAATATGAGATTAGAAGCTCATCTCCTAGTCAAATGTGACAACAAGGTCGCAAACAGATTGGGCCAATCTCAGACTGTTACCAGGGAGAGGGATAGAATCATAGCTTGGAGCAAGGACCGAGAGGAATGACTTCAGTCTTCTCAATATTTAATTCCTGATCATTTAGTGTATTGAAATGGGTAGGAAATTGTCTATTCGGTGGGAGACAGACAGTAGGGATGATGGATGTATATTGCAATTGGCAGGATATGAATAGAGGTATCCCTGAGTGATCTATACTGGGATCTCAGCTTTTCATTATATTTATCAATGATGTAAACAAAGGAATAGAAAGCCGAATATCCAAATATGCTGACAACAATAAGTTAGGTCACACAGGAACTAGTGTAGATGGGAGTAGAAGGTTGTAAAGAAACATTGATAGATCATATGAGAAGGCAAAACTGTGGCAGATGGCGTTCAATGTGGGGAAGTGAGAGGTCATCCACTTTGGACCGACGAAAGGCAGATTAAAATATTTTCTAAATAGTAGGAAGCTGGGAACTGTGGATGAATAGTAGAGAAATCACTAAAAATGGGTACAAAAAAAAATTGAAAAAACAAATGGAGTTTCAGACTTTATCTCAAGGGGACTAGAATACAAAAGGGTGCAAGCTTTGCTACAGTTGTATAAAGCCCTGGTTAGAGCACATCTGAACACAAGAAATAGGAGCAGGAGTAGACCATTCAATACGATCATGGCTGATCTTAGGCTTGAATTCTACTTTCCTGCCTGCTCGCCATATCCCTTGATTCCCTGAGAGCAAAAATCTGGCTATCCCAGCCTTAAATGTATACAACAATGGAACATCCACAACCCTCTGGGGTAGAGAATTCCAAAGACTCACAACCCTTTGAGTGAAGTAATTTCTCCTCATCTCAGTCCGAAATGATAGGCCCCTGAAGTACAGTCCCACCACTTACACGACTTATCCTGGACAGCCACCTATATCAGGTAAATGGGGCTGGCCATTTGCTATTGCCGTCAATTACAAAGACACCACTTAATCCATGTTAAATGTGCCAACTATTTTGGGCAGTTCAAGCAGCTGCTTGCATTTAAACTGCTCCAACACAGAAGCCAAGGTGTGCTTTGAAATGTTATGTTATTCCTGATGTGAAAACTGCAAATACCACTGACTGTTCAAACAGAAAAAGTTGCTTCTTAAACAGTTAACATTTCATGTGCATATTCGCAGAGACAGGGCCTCCCTCTGGTGGTAACGGCCATCTTTCAGTAAGTTCACATGTGTCAGTCTTTCTTCATAAATGGACTCTAGTTCCATTTAACATTAGCTTCTATGGAGCTCGCATAACATTTTTTGCATATATTACTATATTTTTGTGGAAAGAAGTTACCATTTTGAATAACAGAAGACAAGTGAAAATGAAGAGCTTTGTTTACTTCAATGATAAAACATCTTCTATGGTGATTACTTCTAACAATTTGAACTTGGAAAACCCATTCAATAATTAGCAAACATTGGAACAACTGAATCGGCATACAGTGAACTAAATTACATTTCCATACTTGAGTCCCATTATAGTAACTTGCCATTGCGTTATACCGCACAAATATGCCTATAATAAGTAGTGGGGAGTGTAATGCGTTTAGTTCTGGGCACTGCACCTTAGGAAGGATATAGTGGTCTTGGAGGGGGTGCAGTGCAGATTCATCACAATGATATCAGAGTAAAAGGGTTAAATTATGAGGACAAGCTGCATAGATCAGACTTATATTATAGAAGACACATAGAAGATGAAGGAAAATATAATTGTGATGTTCAAGATGATTGAAGGATTTGATAGGTAGATGGAGAGGAACTTCCTCCGGTAGGGAGTCATCAATAAGATTTGGAAAACCCTCCCCGAAAAACTGTTGAGGCTGGAGGTCCATGGAGAATGATAGATTTTTATTAGACAAGGCCATTATGGGATATGAAACCAAGGTGGGTAAATGGAGTTAAGGTACAGATCAGCCACGATTTAATTATGTGGCAGAACAGACTTAAGGGGCTGTATGGCCCACAACTGTTCCTAGAAGAAGGCAACCAAATAGTAAAAGTTGACATGCACTTACTAAGCATACTGAAGAACCACTGTGAGAAATGCCTCTAAATTAATTCCCCAGATTAAAGTAAATGTCAGGTATCATCAAATCAAAACCATCTTCTTAAAAAAAGTGAAAACGGCACTCATGCCAATTACAATTCAGGTGTTGCAGTCTGCATGGTTCTTTCTTTCTTTTGGGCCTCCTTATCTCGAGAGACAATGGATACGCGCCTGGAGGTGGTCAGTGGTTTGTGAAGCAGCGCCTGGAGTGGCTATAAAGGCCAATTCTGGAGTGACAGGCTCTTCCACAGGTGCTGCAGAGAAATTTGTTTGTTGGGGCTGTTGCACAGTTGGCTCTCCCCTTGCGCCTCTGTCTTTTTTCCTGCCAACTACTAAGTCTCTTCGACTCGCCACAATTTAGCCCTGTCTTTATGGCTGCCCGCCAGCTCTGGCGAATGCTGGCAACTGACTCCCACGACTTGTGATCAATGTCACACGATTTCATGTCGCGTTTGCAGACGTCTTTATAACGGAGACATGGACGGCCGGTGGGTCTGATACCAGTGGCGAGCTCGCTGTACAATGTGTCTTTGGGGATCCTGCCATCTTCCATGCGGCTCACATGGCCAAGCCATCTCAAGCGCCGCTGACTCAGTAGTGTGTATAAGCTGGGGGTGTTGGCCGCTTCAAGGACTTCTGTGTTGGAGATATAGTCCTGCCACCTGATGCCAAGTATTCTCCGAAGGCAGCGAAGATGGAATGAATTGAGACGTCGCTCTTGGCTGGCATACGTTGTCCAGGCCTCGCTGCCGTAGAGCAAGGTACTGAGGACACAGGCCTGATACACTCGGACTTTTGTGTTCCGTGTCAGTGCGCCATTTTCCCACACTCTCTTGGCCAGTCTGGACATAGCAGTGGAAGCCTTACCCATGCGCTTGTTGATTTCTGCATCTAGAGACAGGTTACTGGTGATAGTTGAGCCTAGGTAGGTGAACTCTTGAACCACTTCCAGAGCGTGGTCGCCAATATTGATGGATGGAGCATTTCTGACATCCTGCCCCATGATGTTCGTTTTCTTGAGGCTGATGGTTAGGCCAAATTCATTGCAGGCAGACGCAAACCTGTCGATGAGACTCTGCAGGCATTCTTCAGTGTGAGATGTTAAAGCAGCATCGTCAGCAAAGAGGAGTTCTCTGATGAGGACTTTCCGTACTTTGGACTTCGCTCTTAGACGGGCAAGGTTGAACAACCTGCCCCCTGATCTTGTGTGGAGGAAAATTCCTTCTTCAGAGGATTTGAACGCATGTGAAAGCAGCAGGGAGAAGAAAATCCCAAAAAGTGTGGGTGCGAGAACACAGCCCTGTTTCACACCACTCAGGATAGGAAAGGGCTCTGATGAGGAGCCACCATGTTGAATTGTGCCTTTCATATTGTCATGGAATGAGGTGATGATACTTAGTAGCTTTGGTGGACATCCGATCTTTTCTAGTAGTCTGAAGAGACCACGTCTGCTGACGAGGTCAAAGGCTTTGGTGAGATCAATGAAAGCAATGTAGAGGGGCATCTGCTGTTCACGGCATTTCTCCTGTATCTGACGAAGGGAGAACAGCATGTCAATAGTCGATCTCTCTGCACGAAAGCCACACTGTGCCTCAGGGTAGACGCGCTCGGCCAGCTTCTGGAGCCTGTTCAGAGCGACTCGAGCAAAGACTTTCCCCACTATGCTGAGCAGGGAGATTCCACGGTAGTTGTTGCAGTCACCGCGGTCACCTTTGTTTTTATAGAGGGTGATGATGTTGGCATCGCGCATGTCCTGGGGTACTGCTCCCTCGTCCCAGCACAGGCATAGCAGTTCATGTAGTGCTGAGAGTATAGCAGGCTTGGCATGGTTATAGATTAGATTAATAATAAGACTCAGTCTTATGTGTAGGAGACTAATATTATGTGAAGAAAGGGACTCAACAGGACTTGGCCCTGTAACACAGTTCCCTCAATTAGAATGGGTGACAAGCAGCATGTTTTTTTCTCATTCCAGTAGCAGAGCAGTTACAGTCATATAATTTAATACCAGTTATGGTATTTCCTTCAGTTGTACACTGTACATCCTCTAGCTGTGACAGCTGGACAACAATAGCACTGGGCTTCAATCTAAAATCAGCATTCCATTTAAAGCTCATCATTCCCCGTACAGCTGCCAAATCAAGGTTTTGAGCGTGGAAATGACTATAGCCAAGCTAGTCAAAAGGATTTATAAGATGAACGCCCAGCCACTGAGAACAAAAATAAAAATTATCCATTTACACATAACCACTCTTTGTAGACTGGAAGAACTTTGTACTCAACTGAATAAAATTGCAGTTACATGACTGCAGCAGAAAAATATTTTGTGCCTTCATACTATTGCTTCAATTTTATACTGATCAACAAATCATTTGTGCCATTAGTTTTAATTCCCTTCCGATGTTGCAGCACTGCTCAGCCAACACGCAAGAGAAAGTGAGGTAGAATCCTTGACAGAGCACTGAACAGTGGAGAAACCAACTGAAGGTACTTGCAGGTTGCTTTTTTTAACTTAGATAATAAATGGAAACTGAAAATATCCCAAAGCATTAATAACTTTAGTGGTATTAAGTTCATCTTCAATTCTCCCCTTCTATTTACTTGTAATTACAAATGAACACAAGTTAACATCAATTGTGGATCTTTGCCACATCATGAGGATTGCGTACTTCTGAAGGGGCTAGAATGCAGAATGAAGTCGAGCAAAATCAGATATTCTTCCCCCATTTGTTCATCCACTTACTGGAGACAGAGTCAGATTACTCAAACAGCAGCCAAAAGTAGCTCCTCCACCCTCAGGTGTGCGTGAACAAAAAAACAGAAGACAGAAAATTGATTGAAACCTTGCAGAAAAAAAAGAACAATCTAGTATCCTTCTGACACTAAAAGAAAACTGCTCAAAGAAAGGATAACATTACCATTTGTTCGAATATATGGGTCAATAACTGCTAACTAGCCAAGAATTGAATACTACCAACTCAACACTAAAATACAACACTGTCCTTTCACTGCAAGTACTGAGTTTCAATCTTGCACACAAAATACCAACTCAGAAAACCTATTCATCCACTGCCAAAGACAATATAGTTTAACTGGATTGACTATGGAGCCCCTGAAGATAAGTCTGTAGGACAGAAGAGTTTCCAAGCAGACACCATATTAGCAGTGTTTCCTGAAATACCATCAGATGGAAAGTTGTGTTTTTCAGTGAGCTCAGGCTGTAGACACAGGGCTCTGCAGTTGAGCAAAGTTGGCACGTTGTCTACTAACCCCCTCACTGTTAAATTTGGAAATGCTCAATGTGGACGTGGGATGCAAAAGGTAAAAATGTTAATGCGGAGCACTGCATTGCGCAAATGCATTCTCCTAATTGTCACATAGCTATTCAAGTTGGCTATTCAACATCACTGCAGGACAGGAGCTTCCACTTCAGTACAAATCACAATTTTATAAGCCTCTGAAATACTCGCCAGTCACCTTTCATTTCTTATTTCAAAGATGTCTCCCAGAACTAAATATAGTGATTTGAATAATCCATTTCCTTTATGGAAATTTTGCCGATCAACATTTCAATCATTAGGAAAGGGCTGCTGCTCAATGCTCGGTTTTGAATTCCAATAATCAAGTCAGTAATATACTGAAACCAGCAGCTTTCAAATGTAACATGAATTCTCATGAGATTTCTTCTTCTTTCAAAGTGAGCTTTTTTACTTCTCCCTATGATATAACCTTTATTGATTCAAAGAAAGAAGTTTGATAAGGAAACTTAAGTTCATCTTGTTGCAGTGCAGGACTGCAAAACCATCAACTCGGTGTTGTAATTAGGTATGAAGCATGTATGAAGCACTGTTCTATAATGACATATCTAACCACCAACCACAGAGCACAAGCTAGTCAGAAAAAATGTTTTCAAATTATTTATCAGCTGATGGTATGTTTTTGTGAAAAATCTTTTTTCAATCCATTTTTAGGCACTATGTCGGAGAGAAACCACACACAACAAAATTACTCAAAGGGGGCTGGATACAAGCCAAGATCAGGTTGGTGATAGCCATTTTTTTCACCTTCCTCTAATACGTGGAATTACCAATAAGTGAGACAGTTTCATCCAAAGAAAGGCAGCAATAGCCCCAGAATAAAAACTCATGCAGACCTTTACCAACTGAAGAACTGGAATGTTTCAAGGCCTGCTGCCAACATTAACGATGAGTGCTGCTCCTTGAAGAGCAAGCAGTTCAATGGCATGTCTGATCCATAAACAGTTTTCCTTTGCACTCACTTTCTATAAAGTATTTATGTTATGAGATGGCAGTTTCAGATAGAAACACCTGCTTTTAAGTATTTCATTCAGCTGTGCAGCACTCCACTGATCAAAGCTAACCTCTCACCTTTAATCTAGCAGCATCTGCTCAGTTAATCAGTCACACAACAAATGCTCCAAAACCTATTAATAGATAATTCACAAAAAAAAATTAGGGCTAACGTTTCATTTTATGTACAAGCTTTTCCCAATCATAGGTCAACCAATTACGCTGGCTTGAATTAGAATTCTTTGTTAAATGAGTGATCTGTCTAGATTATGAAAAATCTTAATGTGTGTGCTTGGAATATGGAAGTGAGTCAATAGCACTGCTTTATCCAACCAAGCTGTGACAGAAACAATATCAATTTACATTGTACTTTTAAAGAGCTAAAACATCCAAGGAGCTCTGCAGCAGATTTCAAGCCTATTTTGCAGCTCTACTCCAATATTATAAAATTAATATAAATATATAATAGAATAATGATACAAAAATAGGTGGGAGGGCATGTTGTGATGAGAACATAAGGAATCTGCAAGGGGATATAGATCAGTTGAGTGAGTGGGCAAAAACTTGGCAGATGGAGTTTAATGTAGGAAAGTGTGAGGTCATGCACTTTGGTAGGAAAAATCAAAAGGCAGACTATTATTTAAATGGAGAGAGACTCCAAAAAAGTGCAGCACAGAGGGATCTGGGTGTTCTTGTGCATGAAACACAAAAGGTTAGCATGCAGGTGCAGCAAGTAATTAAGAAGGTATATGGAATTTTGGCCTTTATTGCTCAGGGGTTGGAGTTTAAAAATAGGGAAGTCTTGTTTACAACTGTATAGGATGTTAGTGAGGCTGTGCCTGGAGTACTGTGTACAGTTTTGGTCCCCATATTTAAAGAAAGGATATACTGGCATTGGAGGCAGTTCAAAAGAGATTCGCTAGGCTGATTCCTGGGATGAAGGGGTTGATTTATCAAGAACGGCTAAACAGGTTAGGCCTTTATTCATTAAAGTTTAGAAGAATGGGGAGTGAAGTTATTGAAATGTACAAGATTCTGAGGGAGCTTGACAGGGTAGATGTTGAGAAGATGTTTCCACTAGTGGCGGAATCTCAAACTAGGGGACATAGTTACAGAATAAGGGGATACTCATTTAAAACTGAAATGCAAAGGAATTTCTTCTCTCAGAGGGTAGTGAATGTCTGGAATTCTCTACCCCAGAGAGTTGTGGAGGCTAGATCATTGAAAGTATTTAAAGAGGAGGTAGATAGATTTTTGAAATATCGGGGAGTTGAGGGCTATGAGGAGCTGGCACGAAAGAGGAGTTGAGGTCTGGGGCAGATCAGCCATTACCTTATTGAATGGTGGGGCAGGCTTGAGGGGCTGAATGGCCTACTCCTGCTCCTAATTCGTATGATCTTATAGTCAGTTGATGCAGTCTCACAACTACCTTTATATTCAGAGTGGCGCAGTGACCAGCACCGCCTGTGTGGAGTTTTCAAGTTCTCCCTGTGACCGCGTGGGTCTCTACTGGGTGCTCCGGTTTCCTCCCACAGCCAAAGACTTGCAGGTTGATAGGTAAATTGGTCATTGTAAATTGCCCCTATTGTAGGTAGGTGGTAGGAGAATGGTGGCGATGTGGTAGGGAATATGGGATTAATGTAGGATTAGTATCAATGGGTGGTTGTTGGTCGGCACAGACTCGGTGGGCCGAAGGGCCTGTTTCAGTGCTGTATCTCTCTATGACTCTTTCAGATGGACTACCAGTCTGCAACCGACAACTAAGAGTATGAAACAAAGTTCATGAATGGGCAGCTAACCATTCAAATATTATTTTTCAGCTTCATTTGGTAGTAGCAAAAAAAGGCAAAAATGAACATCAATACTCTGCAATAATTCTCCAGAATAAATGGCAACCAAGTACTGTTGATCCTTTTTTAAGAAGGAAATTTGTCTTGACTACTTTTGAAAAAAGCTGAGGAAATCTGAATTCATAGGTCTATCTTAGACCCCTAACATCCTCCTTCTTTCCCAAGTCAGGATTTATCCAGCTCAGGATTTCTTCAAAGGAACTGCTGTCCATATAGCTGATCTGGACAAGAGGTTTTGTATTGAAAGTTATTTGGATGGCACCATGATTCCTGGAGTCCTCCAAGCACCCACATCTAATTGTAAAGCACTGCACAAATTATGCTGGAGCACCAAATATCTTCAGAGTTCTAAAACAGTAATTGCCATTCAAAAGATGGAGCAGAGTTCAGTTACGTAAAATTTCTTCATCATAGCAGTTTCATAAACTCGAAAAGAAATTTGCAAAAATAAAATGGATTTTAGTTAGCTGTGTTCTTCTAAACACAAGTCCCTTTCTAAACACAAGTCCCTTTATCCTACTAGGGGAGGGAAAAAATAGTATGTAAAGAGGAATATTTATATATCTGGTTATCTGGGCTAGTGGGTTTCCAGGAAAAAAAACACAGCAGATTGCATCAGAATATCACTCATATTTGTGAAAATGTAAATGCATACACAGTACTTAAATTGACTGGGGCCGAGAACAACCCAAGTTAACCAAGCTCCGATGACATAAGTCAGTTATCAGAAGCCATTGAAACCTACCAGAACAGATGGAAATAGGCTGATCACTTTCCACCTACCTGTCGCTAAAATTGACCAACAGAACGATGGTATTCCTTGTGTGAAAGGTCTATACTAAATATGCAATAAAATCTCACCTCAGTGCCATTTCTGGGATCTTGCTGCCATGTCTGCTTGGGAACAATAATCAAAGCAGTGAAAATTAACTTACTGTACTTGAACCGCTTTAAAATGTTTTGGACAGGGGCACAGCATAAATAGAACTCTGCTTCTTCTCCTTCCTCAGTGAGTAAATGCATCATATGGTGCAAGAATCACAAAGATCTGTCCTGATACAGTGGTGTCTGCCATCACAAAAGCCCTCTGTCTCCCTGACCTGGGTATTGATAGAACGCACTTCAGAGGTGTTAGAAGATGCTGAACGACGCAAGAAACATTACTTACATTTAAGGGCAGATGCATCATTACAAATGGTATACCGATCTATCCATCCTTCCTCTCAGATTTCGGAGGGTTACCCTGGTTTCTTTTTGTTCGCTCATTCTGCAAAGACAGTCTATGCAAACAGTCTTCTGCCATGGGTCAAAACTTTCTGTACAACACGGGAATGGACTAATACACAGAAACACACATCACCAAACATTTCCTAACATGCAAAGGATCACAAGTTTATTTTCCATTTCAGTTTATACCAGAACACTCACAAGCAGCACTTATCAGATTTTTTCCAGGCTGCATATGGATTGCAAAATCTTGGCCTCTAGAGGGCAGCAAAGTCTTGCATACACCTGCGAAAAACTCATGCATTTTAGGCACCATAAATTATAGGCTCAAACAGACAGGTGAAAATGACACAAAAGCCAGCCTAAGTAACTTAACCAATCCTAGTTTAGAGTGCATTTATACTGTAAACACAGCATTGGTGAATAATGATTTTGACTTCGCACTGACACTGAGTTGGCCTTGTAAATCCAAAGTCAGAAACCAAAGTCAGGAAGGGGGTTAGTCTCACATTGCTTTCACTTGACGCAATGTGGAAATCCAGAGGGCTGCCAAACCTGATTTACAAAGTGTTCCTTTAAGGATCCAACTAACCTCCTGGTAATTAACCACTAGGTAAATCCACCTCGCCTCAATTCAAAAGTCTTTTAGAGCAGAGATTCTCCCCAAGCTGCTCCTGAACATGTACACTTTTTAATGTTAAGAGAGGGATCTGGACACATTTGCACTGAGGCAAGCACACAGATCTCCTGAGCAAGACTTAGTTCCAGCGAGCCAATGTGAATGCAGTTCTGTCTGCTTGGAACCTGAAATGCAGCTACAGATCTAGGGATGATTTATTCATTTACGATTAGTGTAAACGCAGCCGTGGTTTCATCCGGTTTAATCTTACTATAGGGATTTATGTTCAACAGTCCAGACAAAGACCCAAGCAGCTTTCCAACAACAACGTCATACAGAAGCCCGAACATGTGTGAATAACTCTTAAGAACTCCAAGAATTGATGCAACACAGAGCAAAATCCATAGACCACATGGTCAGCTGAAAAGCTACATCTATTTTAAAAATCTTCAAAGCCAGCCTTTTATTGAGAAAAAATATCCCCATCAGAAAGATCGACATATTATTAGTAGATCTCAGATGCAATCAGGACAGCTGTAACCAGATATAGCAAGAACAGCTTCATCAAAACCTTGGTGCATTTCAGCTTCATTAGTCTCTGAAGGCAGGAGGGCCATGAGTCATGGTCGGCCCCAACCCTGGCATTAAAGTCCCCCAGCAGGAACAGGTGTTCGGTGTTGGGGATGCTACTAATGATATTATGGAGTTCATCGTAGGACTGGTCTTTAGCTTCATGTGGGGAGCAGAGTGTTGGAGCATAGATGCTGAGTAGGTGTAATGGACCAGAGGCGGTGAGCAGTCGGATGGACAGTATGCGTTCCGAGCCATATGAGGGTGGCTCCATCACGCTGAGCAAAGAGTTTCTGATGGCGAAGCCCACTCCATGCTGTCTTGGTTCTTCAGGATCCCTACCCTGCCAGAAGAAGGTGTAGTCTTGCTCTCTTAGAGATCCACTCGCAGGGAGGCGTGTCTCCTGAAGTGCTGCAATGTCCACATTGAGTCTACTGAGCTCGTTGTTAATGATGGCGGTCTTCTGAGAATCGTTGATTTGTGTAGGGTCTTCCGACAGGCCAGGACACATAGTTCTGACGTTCCAGCTTGCAAAACGAAGGACTGGTACCTTCTTTCCTTTTTTTGTCGTGCCGTTTGGTGCGGTGTTGCAGTCCACTTGTCGGGCAATGACCCTGAGCTCCAAGCACCCATTGAAGCAGGTGGACTGTGGCGGGACAGAACCTTACTGACCGGGGGCTGCCCGGTTTGAGGCGGGTGGTAGCTGTCCAGTGAGATGCGATGACCTCTCCCAACGACAAAGGCAACCCGTGGCGCCCAATCTACGCCAATTGAGCTGGACTTATAACCCATAACTGCTGCCTTCCGTGTTGATTTGGTTGCTGTGAGGCGACTATGGAGTGACCTCTCCATGGCGCATGCCTGGGCGGATGTATGGAGGTTGAGAGTTGCCCAAGCGTCAAAACCCCCCTCTCGGCCTTCCTGGTGGGGTCCAAAGGAGTGCAGAGCACGACATTTGGCACCAGTATGGCTGCAGGAACTGCCAGAAACATGCCAAAGGTGACACATGACCGCCTTCGGGGTTCCGCTCCGGATTTTTTGTTAGGGTTTACTCCCATCCTTGGTCTCTCCCGAGACGCCCACAAGGCAGTGGGGTTGTTAGGGCCCCTACACAGGGGTAGATGGATGCTGGTGGGAGGGGTGGGGGAAAAGGGGTGCGGGGGGGGGGGGGGAGGGGTGCAGTGGGAAGGGGTGGAGGGAAGGGGGTGCGAGGGGGAGCCGAGAAGGGGGCAGCAGGGGGTAGGGGAGAGGGGTGCAGGGGAAGGGGGCACGAGGAGAAGATGGTGAGGGGGGGGCCAGGAAGGGGGCAGCAGGGGGTAGGGGAGAGGGGGGCAGGGGAAGGGGGTGCGAGGGGAAGATGGTGCGAGGGGGCAGCTGGGAAGGGGGCTGCAGGGGGTAGGGGAGAGGGGTGCAGGGGAAGGGGGCACGAGGGGAAGATGGTGAGAGGGGGGGGCTAGGAAGGGGGCAGCAGGGGGTAGGGGAGAGGGAGGCAGGGGAAGGGGGTGCAAGGGGAAGATAGTGCGAGGGGGCAGCTGGGAAGGGGGCTGCAGGGGGTAGGGGAGAGGGGTGCAGAGGAAGGGGGTGCGAGGGGAAGATGGTGCGAGGGGGGAGCTGGGATGGGGGTGCGAGGGGGGTAGAGGCAACAAAACACCTCACCAGCTCCCACCATCGTCCCCCCCACAAAGATACACTGCCACTGGGATCGGGACTCGGGAGCCGAGCCGGAACCAAAGGGAAGGCCCGTGTGGAAACAGCGCGGAGCCGCCGAGTGAGCAGGAGCCGCCGCTGGGACCACGCGGCCGCTTCTCCCCCCGATCGCCGCCGCGGACGGGCCCCCCGAACACAGCCACGCGGCCCTCCCATCCAGTTGGCCAAGCCCGGCAACCACTGGCAGGGTCCCCACCAGCACCTCCCTCCCGGATTGCCAACCGTTCACCCCCTACCAGCGGCCAACCCCTCTCCCAGCCCCACTCGTCCACCGCACTGGACGCCGCCATCAGGATGAATGAAAATGGTCAGAGACTGCTTGAGTTGTGTACCTATCATAACCTCTGCATCACCAACTCATTCTTTCAAACTAAACCCTGTCACCAGGTTTCTTGGATGCACCCAAGATCACGCCGTTGGCACCAGCTGGACCTCATCGTCACAAGGCGAGCCTCTCTAAACAGCGTTCAAATCACAAGCAGCTTCCACAGTGCGGACTGCGACACCGACCACACCCTGGTGTGCAGCAAGGTTAGCCTCAAACCAAAGAAGCTGCATCACTCCAAGCAGAAGGGCCGCCCGCGCATCAACACTAGCAGAATCTCTCATCCACAGCTGTTACATAAGTTTCTAAATTCACTCGAAAAAGCCCTTCAAAACACTCCCACAGGGGATGCAGAGACCAAGTGGGCCCACATCAGAGACGCCATCTATGACTCAGCTATGACCACCTTTGGCAAAGGTGTAAAGCGGAATGCAGACTGGTTTCAATCTCACTTTGAAGAGCTGGAACCTGTCATAGCTGCTAAGCACATTGCACTGCTGAACTACAAGAAAGCCCTCAGCGAGTTAACACCCGTAGCACTTAAAGCAGCCAGAAGCACTGCACAAAGAACAGCCAGGCGCTGCGCAAATGACTACTGGCAACACCTATGTAGTCATATTCAGCTGGCTTCTGACACCGAAAATATCAGAGGAATATATAATGGCATTAAGAGGGCTTTTGGACCAACCATCATGAGGATTGCCCCCCTCAAATCTAAATCAGGGGACACAATCACTGACCATGCAAGCAAATGGACCGCTGGGTGGAACACTACCTAGAACTGTACTCCAGGGAAAATGTTGTCACTGAGACCACCCTCAATGCAGCCCAGTCTCTGCCAGTCATGGATGAGCTGGACGTACAGCCAACAAAATCAGAACTCAGTGATGCCATTGATTCTCTAGCCAGCGGAAAAGCCCCTGGGAAGAATGGCATTACCCCGGAAATCATCAACAGTGCAAACCCTGCTATACTTTCAGCACTGTACGAACTGCTTTGCCGATGCTGGGACGAGGGAGCAGTACCACAGGACATGCGCGATGCCAATATCATCACCCTCTATAAGAACAAGGGTGACCGCGGTGACTGCAAAAACTACCGTGGAATCTCCCTGCTCAGCATAGTGGGACAAGTCTTCACTCGAGTCAGTTTAAACAGGCTCCAGAAGCTGGCTGAGCGTGTCTACCCTGAGGCACAGTGTGGCTTTCGAGCAGAGAGATCCACCATTAACATGCTGTTCTCCCTTCGACAGCTACAGGAGAAATGCTGTGAACAACAGATGCCCCTCTACGTTGCTTTCATTGATCTCACCAAAGCCTTTGACCTTGTCAGCAGACGTGGTCTCTTCAGACTACGAGAAAAGATTGGATGCCCACCAAAGCTACTAAGTATCATCACCTCATTCCATGAGAATATGAAAGGCACAATTCAGCATAGCGGCGCCTCATCAGACCCCTTTCCTATCCTGGGTAGCGTGAAGCAGGGCTGTGTTCTCGCACCTACACTGTTTGGGATCTTCTTCTCCCTGCTGCTCTCACCTTCGTTCAAGTCTTCAGAAGAAGGAATTTTCCTCCACACAAGATCAGGTGGCAGGTTGTTCAACCTTGTCCATCTAAGAGCGAAGACCAAAGTACGGAAAGTCCTCATCAGGGAACTCCTCTTTGCTGACGATGCTGCATTAACATCTCACACTGAAGAGTGTCTGCAGAGACTCATCGACAGGTTTGCGGCTGCCTGCACCGAATTTGGCCTAACCAAAAGCCTCAAGAAAACGAACATCATGGGACAGGACGTCACAAATGCCCCATCCATAAATATCGACGACCACACTCTGGAAGTGGTTCAAGAGTTCACCTACCTAAGCTCAACTATCACCAGTAACCTGTCTCTCGTTGCAGCAATCAACAAGCGCATGGGTAAGGCTTCCACTGCTATGTCCAGACTGGCCAAGAGAGTGTGGAAAATGGCGCACTGACATGGATCACAAAAGTCCGAGTGTATCAAGCCTGTGTCCTCAGTACCTTGCTCTATGGCAGCGAGGCCTGGACAACGTATGTCAGCCAAGAGCGATGCCTCAATTCATTCCATCTTCGCTGCCTCCAGAGAATCCCTGGCATCAGGTGGCAGGACCGTATCTCCAACAATGAAGTCCTCGAGGCGGCCAACATCCCCAGCATATACACCCTACTAAGCCAGTGGCGCCTGAGATGGCTTGGCCATGTGAGCCGCATGGAAGATGGCAGGATCCCCAAGGACACATTGTACAGCGAGCTCATCACCGGTATCAGACCCACCAGCCGTCCTTGCCTCCGCTTTAAAGACATCTGCAAACGCGACATGAAGTCCTGTGACAATGATCACAAGTCATGGGAGTCAGTTGCCAGCGATCGCCAGAGCTGGCGGGCAACCATAAAGGCGGGGCTAAAGCGTGGCGAGTCAAAGAGACTTAGCAGTTGGCAGGAGAAAAGTCAGAAGTGCAAGGAGAGAGCCAACTGCGTAACAGCCCTGTCAACCAATTTTATCTGCAGCACCTATGGAAGAGTCTGCCACTCTAGAATTGGCCTTGATAGCCACTCCAGGCGCTGCTTCACAAACCACTGACCACCTCCAGGCGCTTACCCATCGTCTCTCGAGACAAGGAGGCCAAAGAAAGAAAAAGTCTCTGAAGACTGCCCTCAACTGCACAAATGTCATTCATGTGTTTACTGACTTCCTTTATACAAACTGCTGTGAACCTAATGAGTACAGTCTGAAAGACAGGTCATCAATAAGGGAAGAACCTAGACTCTGGAACTGTGATACGATATCTGTTGAGTAGATAAGTTAGAGGAAACAAGAAATGTTAAGACAATTTGGGCGTCAATGATGATAGATGAAAATAGTTCATAACTCCCTTCTTTTAGGCCATTTTTTGGCCATTATTTCCCAGTCATTGAAGCAACAGTGCCCACCACTACTAAAGCTACATGGGATAAAAGTGCTTTTCCTGTTCAACAACTGAAGAGCTGTCATCCAGCTGGGTGGGACCGTTCTCACCTGGTTCCATTCTGAACTATCTAATTGTAGCCAGAGAATCACTTGCAATGGCTTCTCTTCCTGTTTTCATACCATTACCTCTGGTTAAAGGCCTGCTACCTGACCTGAACCCAATGGGACCCGACGACATGTGTCGGGTTCAGGTCAGGTCGGGCCCCTCTTCTGGGTCCAGCTTTCGGGCTCAGGTCAGGTCAGGCTGAGTCCGGGTTGGGCTCAGCTTGGGTCGGGCCAGACACACACGGTTAGTACTCTGCTGGTAAGTATTGGAATTAAAAAACTTACCTGAGCTGGGAGTCTGGGACGAAACTATGACATCATCACACATGCGCTGCAGTTTCCTGGAGGTTCCCAGTTGGAAAGTAAGTAAAGGGATTGTTCAGTCGGGTCGGGCTCGGGCAAAATTGGAGGGACTCGGGCCGGGTCGGACTTGGTGTCACATCTGACCTCGAAATGAGCTTCCAACCACATATTCGTGCCATCATTAAGACTGCCTAATTCCACCTCCGTAACATTGCCCGACTTCGCCCATCTCAGCTCATCTGCTGCTGTAACCCTCATTCATGTCTTCATTACCTCTAGACTTGACTATTCCAATGCACTGCCGGCTGGTCTCCCACATTCTACTCTCCACAAACTTGGGGTCATCCAAAACACTGCTGCCTGTGTCTTAACTCACACCAAGTCCTGTTCCTCTGTCACCCGCTGTGCTCGCTGATCTACATTAAGTCAGTGCTTGACTGGGAGCCAATGTTGAAATTCTCATCCTGGTTTTCAAATCCCTCCATGGCCTCGCCCCCCGCCCCACAACCCTCCAAGATATCTGCACTCCTCGAATTCTGGCCTCTTGTGCATCCCTGATTTTAATCGCTTCCCCATTGGTGGCTGCGCCGTCAGTTGCCTGGGCCTCAAGCTCTGGAATATCCACCCTACACCTCTCCACCTCGCTTAAGACACTTTTTAAAACCTACCTCTTTGACCAGTCATCTAACCCTTTTGTGGCTCAGTGTCATACCTTGTTTTATAATGCTCCTGTCAAGAGCCTTGGGACATTTTATTATGTTAAAGGTGATAATTATATAAAAGATTCCATGCACTTTCATCGTTTTCAGGAGCCGTAATACTGCCAGCACGAGACAATTTCTTTCAATTCCAAGTGTTTGCTCATTGCAGACAAAGTCATACTATGTGCAACATACAGTCACACACATCAGAATGTTTTGTACGCTGATGTTAATTAAGGGGAAGTTTACTCTCGGGACTATTTCTATTGACTGGTTCTAAAGACCAAGTATTGAGGCTTTCAAACATTGCCTTAAGAAATACATTCATGTGAACCCGCTACAATCTCATCGAGATAAACTGAAATGCACAGATCCCCAGACCACAACCCAGTTCCCCATTTTACCATAAAGCATCTATTACACGAACCACTTTTTTAAAAAACTGGTCACAACTCAGGGAACTCAATACCTACAATTTTACTGATTTCAATTACACACTTGCATGCCACCTGGTAGTTATTTTCTCTTTTACAAAAAAGGTCCAAAGACATCCCAAAAAAGCAAAGAGGCTCCTCCCAAGGTGCTGCCAATGTCAGTCTGTAATTGGCTGCCAGCAGATGCATGCATAAAGGTGCAGTGACAGTCAGCCTGAAAATGGGAATTCATCCAATCAATGACAGCTCAATAATCACAGTTGTGAGGAACTAATATCTGCAATAGAACTTCAAGTCAGATTGTAAACTAGCACTATATTGTACAGAACACAATATTGGTTCAAAAGGATCTAAAAACACTAATCCTGAGCTATTAAGTGTATGCAGAATATTTTCTCATTCATAATCTAACAGATGCAGTTCAACAGACCTATTTCATGCTTCAAATACTTCAACTCATGAAAAATGCTAATCTGTGGCCAAAAAGCCCTTCTGGGGTAAAAGCCCTTCCATCTGCTCATCACAGATGTAATCGGACAGTGATGCACAATGTTTATGTATTGCTTGAATAAGCAGTCAGCATACAAAGGAACTAGTGCACTTCATCAAGAAGTAGCAAGGCACAACAGATTTATGCCATTAATTCTGCATGTACTGATCCACCAATCTCAGTCACGTGCAAATGCCGAGTCCCTTCCCCTCAGCAGAGGAACACACTTAAGTATTAGCATGCTCCTTCTACAAATCAAATGGTCTGGCCCTGGGCTCAAATGGAACACTATGAGTATATCCAAGCAAGATAAATGAGAGAAATTCGTTAAAAAGCAATGAGCACGTTCATAACCAGTCAAACTTAAAATAGAAGCTCTCAGCAGCCTCAAGCCCCGTATGTAATTCTGAAAGTTTTACAACTTTCTCTATTCATTCATTCACGGGATGTGGACATCACTGGCAAAGCCAGCATCTATTGCCCATCCCTGATTGAGATGATGATGGTGAGCCACCTTCTTCAATACAACTGAGCAGGTTGCGAAGCCATTTCAGAAGTAGTTAAGAGACAACCACAAAGCTGTGGGTCTGGAGTCATATATAGGTCAGACCAACTAAGGACAGATTTCCTTCCCTGAAGCACATCAGTGGACCAGATGGGTTCTTATGACAGTTCAGCAGTTTCATGGTCACCAATAGTGATATGTTTGTTATTCCAGATTAAATTAATTAATTTTCAATTCCCCAGCTGCCCTGGTGTGATTTTAACTCATGTCTCCAGATCATTAGCCCAGGCCTCTGGATTATTAGTCCAGGAACATAACCAGCACACTACCATACTCTTATGAAGGTTATAAAGGAGGGAGAAAAACTAAATGCAGCAACTCCATTGGAAATACGAAAATACCTTCTCTTTTGGAATTATGTTACCAATTTATTTTTACATCTTTTTCATCTCCATGCTGTCCTCCCCACATGCAGCCAGAAACAAAATGTATCTCTCCCACCCTTCCAAACCATCAAATCTCTAAGTGACATCAAGCACTCAATGACTAAACAACACTCTACCTGGCAATTGATTACCAAATGTTGAAGCTCACACATAATAGGTGTTTCAACAAGATTCAAGAGTAGTTCTTGTGCTAAAATCAAAAACATCATCCCGTACATCAACCAGACCTACAATTATATTTAATTTTAAATATCAACTATTTTTCAACATTATGATCAAAGTACTATTTTCAGAAACATAGTGGGGAAAGAACTATTTGGAATTAAAAATACATTTAGTAAATTGAAAACTCGTCCATCAATGCTGGTAAATCCAATTCTACTCAATCCCTACTTATACATGGCTCCGAATGACCTTCACATTTCAATAAATTTAATCAGATTCTACAGTAACATAGCAGCATTCAGCAGTTTACAAAAGACAAAAATCCAGACCAGAATCCCAGCTTTTCATACAGGAAGCCATGTAGTGGATTTAAGATCTTCCCAACAACAACAAAATACCAGTGCATCTGGGGAGCATTTTGAGTCAATGCAAGAATCACAAGGGTTTGTGCCTGGCTTGGAATACCTCGCTGCTCTCATTGTGCTCAATACACCCTGTACAATGTGGTTAACCTATAAACAAAGAACAGAAAATACTGGAAACACTCAACAGATTAGGCACCAGCTGTTGACAGAACAGACAATTCAACATTTCAGCCACAGACCCTTCATCAGAACTCTGTTAGCAGGTCTGACAAAGGAACCACACCTGAAATGGTGCCGTGTCTACACTCTCCTCAGATGCTGTCTAAGCTGTTGTATGTTTCCTGCTTCTTCACTTTAAATTTCCAGCATCTGAGCTATTTTGCTTTTGGTTCATTGTTAACCTACCAGCTATTCTCACTCCCTGTACCTAGGCTGCTGTCTTCAATTGGACTGTCAATTGAATTGGATTTTAAAATGCTGAAATAAAATGAACATTCAATTTTCTTTTTTTTTGTCAGCTCCCTTACAAGATATTGATAAAATTCTATGATCAAGAGAGCAGACTGGATGCTTCTCGTCAGCTGTGCTCAACATGACCCAAGCAATCTTCCTTCTGAATTGAGCCTCTAATCAATGGCATAAAGGCAGAAAATGTTGGAAATATTCAGCAGGTCTGGCAGCATCTGTGGAGAGAAACAGAGTTAATGTTTCAGGTCAATGACCTTACTTCAGAATCTACTCTATGGCTCCTTGACAGTCAGTCCCATTACCCCGCTATATCCCTGTAGCCCTGCAAGTTTATTTCCTTCAAGTGCCTATCCAATTTCCTTTTGAAATCATTGATCATCTCCACTTCCAAAACCCTTACAAGCAGCGAGTTCCAGGGCATTACTACTCACTGAGTAAAAAGTTCTTCCTCACATTCCACCTGTATCTGTAGCCCAAAACCTAGGATCTGTGTCCTCTAGTCCTTGCACCATCAGTTAATGAGAACAGCTTGTCTTTGTTTACCTTACCTAAACCTGTCATAATCTTATACACCTCCATCAAATCTCCCCTCAACCTCCTTTGCTCAAAGGAGAATTCCTCCAGCTTCTCCAACCTAACCTTGTAGCTAAAATCTTCCATCCCTGGAACCATTCTGGTAAATCTCCTCTGCACCCTCTCAAGGACCTTCACATCCTTCCTGAAGTGTGGTGACTAGAACTAAACACAATACTCTACATCTGGCCTAAATGGAGCTTTATAAAGGTTCAGCCTAACTTCCCTGCTTTCATACACAATATTTCTATTTATGAAACCCAAGATCAACCTTCAGAGATCTATATACATGATATTGATCTATATACATGATATAACTGTGCCATTTAGTCCATATTGCCTCTCCATATCCCTTGTGCTAAAATGCATTACCTCACATTTCTCTGCATTAAATTCCATCAGCCACTTGTCTGCCCATTCTGTTAGACTATTATGTCCTGTAGCAGTCAATTGGTATTATCTTTACTGTTTGCCACATCTCCAAGGTTGGCATCATTGGCAAAGTTTGAAATTTTACTCTGTATTCCAATATCCAAGTGATTTATATATATTTTTAAAAAGGTGGTCCTAGCACTGACCTTGGGGAACACCACTGTCGACCATCTTCCAGTCTGAAAAACAACCATTTACCACAACTCACTGTTTTCTGTCCTTAAGCCAATTTTTTATCCAAACTTGACACTGACGCTCCTATTTCATAAGCCTCAATTTTGTTAACCAGCCTTTTATGTGGTATGTCATTAAACACTTTCTTAAAATTCAAATAAACAACATTCACTGCATACACTTCATCAACCTTCTCTGTTACTTCATCAAAAACTTCAATTAGATTAGTCAAACACAATCTGTCTTTTACAAATCCGTGCTGGCTTTTCTTAATTAACTCAGACCTCTCCAAGTGCCTGTTGATTTTTTCCTTGGTTATAGTTTCTAAAACCTTACCCACCACTGATGTTAAACTGACTGCCTGTATTTACTAGAATGTCCTCACAGCCTTTCTTGAACAAGGGCGTCGCATTTGCCAATCTCCGATCCTCTGTCACCTTGCGCATATTTAGGGAAGATTGGAAGATTATAGCAAGCCCTTTTGCTATCTCCACCCCCACTTCCCTTAGCAACCTCGGATGCAAGCTGTCCAACCAGGCAACTTATCCACTCTAAGCATAGCCAGCCTTTCCAGAACATCCCATTGATCAATTTTTACCCCATCCATTTCCACCTCTACCAACAGTTTGTCAGCATCCTCTTCCTTAGTAAACACCGATACAAAGTACTCATTAAATATTCTCGCCGTGCCCTGCGTCTCTAAGCATATGTCACCTTCTTCATCCCAAATAGGCCCCACCCCACCTACCCACTTACTATTTACATACCAGAAGACGATTTTTGGGTTACTGTTTATATTAATTGCCATTCTCTTCTCATACTCTGTCTTTGCCAGTCTTATTTCCCTCTTCAATTCCCCTTTCAAATTATATTTAGTGTGGTTCCTGCTTGAAGAATTCCCCTGACAAGCATCATATAACCTCTTTTTCAGTTTTGTCATATTCTCCATCTCCCCCGTTATCCAAGGAGCTCCAGCTTTGGTTCCCCTGCATTTCCCTTTTGTTGGAATGTATCTTGTCTGTACCTGAAGCATCACTTCCTGAAAGATCACACATTGTTCCGTTACAGTTCTTCCTATCAAATTGGATTCCATTTTATCCTGGCTAGATCCCCTCTCATCCCATTGAAGTTAGCCCTGTTCCAATTTAGATATTCTACTTTAGACTGTTCGTTGCTCTTCCCCATTATTATTCCAAACTTTAAGATACAATAATCACTCTTACCCAAATGTTCGCCCACAGACACTTGGTCCATTCAGCCCACCTCATTACCCATCACCAGATCCAGCAGAGCATCCTTCCTAGTTGGACCGAGAATATACTGGTCAAGGGTGTTCTCCTGAACACATCAGGAATTCCTCCCCTCCTTTCCCTTTAGTCTAACATTATCGCAATCGGTATTTGGGCAATTAAAAGTCATACAATATTACCACTCTATAGTTCTTACACAACTCTGTGATTTGCTCCTCTATCTCTCTCTCACTATTTGGAGGCCTATAGAATACCCTCAGCAACGAGATCATACCCCTTTTGCTTTTCAACTCTAAACCAATGGATTCTGTCCTTGACTGCTCAAGGACATCCTCTCTTTGCAACTCTGCAACATCTTCCCTAATCAGTACTGCCACCCCACCTCTCCCTTTTCCTTCCCTATTTTTTCAGAACACTTTGTATCCTTGAATATTAAGCACTCGGTCCTGAACATTTTTAAGCCACGTTTCCGTTATTGCCACTACATCACATCCCCACATAGCTAATTGCTGTATAGCTCACCAACCTTATTCACCATACTCTGCACTGACATACATGCATTCTAAACCTGTCTTTGTATTCCTCATAGTCCATCTTAGTCTGCTCCTATCCAATATGGTACTGCTTCCTTCTCTAATACTATCCAACAATCTCCCAACTACACTAGTGAAACTCTGCATGAGAACATTGGTCCCAGTCCTGCTGAGGTGCAACTCATCCCTTCTGAAAAGGTGCCTCTTGCTCCAGAACTGTTCCCAATGCCCCAAGAATCTGAAGTCCTTCCTCCTGCACCATGCCTCAAGACACACATTAATCCTCCTTATTTTCCTATTTCTGCTCTCACTAGTTTGTGGCACTGGGAGGAATCCAAAGATTACTATCTTCGAGGTCCTACATTTTACCTCCTGAAAGTCTGACCATTGGCCCTTTCTCTGTCGTTGGTACCAACATGCACCACAACTTCTGGCTCACGCCCTTCTCCCTGCAGAATATTCTGCACCCTCTCTGTGATGTCCTTTACCCTGACACCTGGGAGACAACACAGCATACTGTCCTCACGATGGCAGTTACAGATACGCCTGTCTGTTCCATACCTATTGAATCTCCTATAATGACTGCATTCCTACACTTTGCTGTTCCTCCCTGTGTAGTTCCTTGCCCATTGGTGCCATGGTTTGGACAGGACTACACTCTTTCAAGGTGTCTTCACTCCCAGCAGTCTCCAATGCTGAGTACCGGTTTGAGAGTGGCACGCAGCCCACAGACCCCTGCACCTCGTGCCTCTTTCTACTTCTCCTGATGGCCACCAATCTAGTATCCTGAATTCCCTGTGCCTGTGGGGTGACTACATCGTGAACCTATGTCCAGGAAACTCTCAGTCTCCCTGCACTCCACAGTGACTGCAGCTACCCTCAAGCTCAGAAACCCTCAGCAAGAGCTCAAGCATTTGGACACACTTCCTACACACATGGTCCCCCAAGACACATGAAGTGTCCTGAAGTTCCCACATGGCACAAGAATTATAAACAACAGATCTCAGTTGTCCATCTAATACAATATTTATACAACTGAATAGAATTAAAATAATAGTGCTCCATAGATTCAGATGAGCAACTGAGGCATCACCACAATCATACAGTGGATTCAGAACACCTGGAGTGGGATCTCATGACTCAAGCATGGATCAGTTTGTCAACATCTTTGTGGTAGATCACATTGCTAAGTTATTCACTGAAAACAAAGTTAATAGTATCCCATAACGCTCAGAGGGTTTTACCCCAAATTTCTAGAAGACCATGCAACTCACAACTTCCTTATACTGAAGTGTTTCTGAATCCAACATGAGCGCACTGGAACACACCATCACTGATGAAATGTTCCAGTTATTTATGGGACCAGGCTCCTGAAAACCGTTAAACTACAGAACACTGGGGGTGGTCACCAACCATTATTGCACATGTGTCAGCTGTGGCTCAGTTGGTAGCACTCTCACCTCTGAATCACAAAGTTCTGGGTTCAAGTCCAAGGCTTGAGCACAAAAATCAAGACTGACACTCCAGGGCTGTACGAAGGGAATGCTGCACTCTCGGAGGTGCAGTCTTTCGGATGAGATGTTAAACGGAGCCCCCACCTGCCTGCTCGGGTGGATGTAAAAGATCCCATGGCACTATTTTTAAGAAGAGCAAGGGAGTTTTCCCCAGTGTCCTGACAAATATTTATCCCTCAGTCAACATCACAAAAACAGATTAACTGGTCATTATCACATCGCTGTTTGTGGAAGCTTGCTGTGTGCAAATTGGTTGCCATGTTTCCCACATTACAACTGTGACTACACTTCAAAAGTACCTCAATTGGCTGTAAAGCGCTTTGAGATGTCCGGTGATCGTGAAAAGTGCTATATAGATTCAAGTCTTCCTTTTCTTTCTTTTTGAAAGATGGTTAAGGTACTGCAAAGAAATTTGGAATAGAAGAAACACACCAAATGGCTTGGCAAAAAGGTACTTTGATTAGAGATACAGCACTGAAACAGGCCCTTTGGCCCACCAAGTCTGTGCCGAACATCAACCACCCATTTAGACTAATCCTACACTAATCCCATATTCCCACCAAACATCCCCACCTGTCCCTATATTTCCCTACCACCTACCTATACTAGTGACAATTTATAATGGCCAATTTACCTATCAACCTGCAAGTCTTTTGGCTTGTGGGAGGAAACCGGAGCACCCGGAGAAAACCCACGCAGACACAGGGAGAACTTGCAAACTCCACACAGGCAGTACCCGGAATCGAACCTGGGTCCCTGGAGCTGTGAGGCTGCGGTGCTAACCACTGCGCCACTGTGCCGCCCTCTTAAGTAATTTTAAAAGAAAACACAGGACACAAGGAATGAATACTGTAACGGAATAAAATCCGACCAAGGCATGAGAAAAAGCAGTCAGTGGGATTCAGAAAAGCCACCGTAAATACAGATGGATCAAAGGCTTAGAAGAGGTATAAAAACAGGAAATGCTGGAAATACTCAGCAGGTCTGGCAGCATCTGTGGAGAGAGCAGCAGAGTTAATGTTTCAGGTCAGTGACCCTTCTTCAGAACTGATTCTTCTTCAGAACAGCTTAGAAAAGGTATTGTTTCTCAGAAATAAGCATGTTAATTTTTCTTCCCACTGCACCCACCCCCACACAACATTATTGAATTTGAAAGGTAGCAGGTTTGTTATCCAGGTGATTTATACAAATATATACATTATAAAATTTACAAAATATCATGAGCAGTAACCTGCTCATTATGCTGCTAAATAGTGCATTGATATAATGCTTTTATGTACAATCCCTTCACTGGCTCAAACAAAATATGAGCTCCCAGCACAGTGCTGAATTCTTAATATCAAATTATAGATTAAACAGCTGTTAATCAGCATGATTGACAATAGCTACTGTAGGATATTGGGTGGTAAAAAGGGTTCGACCACGTCCCATCAACTTTTGAGACCTAAGTTCAGATGCAGCCAAGAGACACACTTGCTTCTCATGGCTTTTAAGGTTCTAATTGACCTGAATTTGCTTAGTCTCAATCTGCACGGGTCCATTGCACAAAGATGCAAATTATCTAACACAGATCTTCTGTATGCTTACAGCATTTTCTATAAGTAGCTGAAAAGAATTAGCACGTTAACATTTTGGGTGTAGACCATTTGTTAGAACCGACAGATCTTTACCCTTGAAATATTAACCTTTCTCTCTTTCAGAACACAGAAGCAGCAGTAGGCCATTCAGCAACTCAAGCTTATTCAATTACATCACTGCTAATCTACATCTTAATGTCATGTTTTGAGGTGGCTTCAGCAACTGTAGTTTGTCTGATTAATATTTGCAAACTTTCTTTCGGGATGCCTTAATGAAAATGGGCATGAGAAGCAAGAGTATTCATACTGGTACTGCTAGGATAGTTTTTCCCAAAAAAGCAGTTCCGAAGAAGGATCACTGACCCGAAATGTTTACTCTGCTTCTCTCTCCACAGATGCTGCCAGACCTGCTGAGTATTTCCAGCATTTCCTGTTTTTATTTCTGATTTCCAGCATCTGCAGTATTTTGCTTTTAATCAATTGGAAACTCTTGAAATTGCTTTTATTGATGACGTTTTACATGACACTGTCTGAGGGAATATTCCCCTATATCTTCTCAGTAAAACCCAGCGACTGTTTTCTTTGGACACAAACGCTTGCTATTTTGCACATCAAACAGAATGAGCAGGATTGTGTCATAAAAACAAGAAATGCTGGAAATACTCAACAGGTCTGGGTGCATCTGTGGGGAGAGAAGCAGAGTTAAGGTTTCAGGTCATTGACCCTTCATCAGAACTGGCAGAGGCTGGAAATGTAATAGGTTTTAAGCAAATAAAGCGGGGGTGGGGCAAGAGATAACCAAAGAGAAGGTGTCGATAGGACAGGGTCACAGATTGTGTCACATTGGTACTGAGCTTGAAGAATTCTCAAAAGTATCATGTTATGTTCATGGAGGGAATAGTGATGAAATATGAAATGAACTGCAGGAATTATGAAATAAAAGTCAACTGTTGCACTGAACTACAAAAAACGGACAAATTTGTGCTACAGGCAGGATGGAGTAGAGGTCAGGTGACCCCTCCTGCACTGTCATTAAACTTGTTTGTCTATTGAAGACAAAACTCATTATCTATGTCTGAGTTAGCTTTGGAGAAAACAGCCCATTCCATGCGAACAACTCCTATCTGTAGGAATGGAGCTAACAAAGATTTTTATAGACAGACTGACTCCGCAGCCAAGACTAAGATAATAGCTATGAAATAGCACCACTTTAGTAGAATGGACCACCATATAACAATGGTTCACAAATCCTGGGACATTGTATTAATCACCCCAGGGAAGAGAGCTCTTAGTCACCTGACCAACACCCCAACCTGACAAGTTTATGAACATAGATATGAATGAGGAGCAGTTTTACCTTAAAAGGTATCTCTCTGGAGAGAGAGGGGCATAACAGCCAGAGAAAATGATTTTTCCAGCCAGAACAGCCGAGTCCATTCCAGCTCAGCAGGAGCCCTGCTGATAACATCTTTTAACTACTGCAGCAGAGAAACTGCAAGGTGACTTTGGAATGCCTCATCTGCAAAACTGAACCAGGATTTCCACCATGAACTTCGGATTGAGGCTTAACCATGAGGAGCATGCAACACTTCATCCTTTTCAAGACAACGAACCTGCAGGCCTGTACCACCAAAATATTTCCTCCTGAAAAGCTTCTAAAGTTTTTCTTAAACAACAAACTCTTTTACAACAATTGGACTCATACGAACATATGAATCAGGAGCAGGAGTAGGCCACTCGGCCCTTCGCACCTGCTCTGCCATTCAATAAGTTCATGGCTGAACTGATTACTCCACATTTCCAACTACCCCCGATAACCTTCCACCCCCTTGCTTATCAAGAATCTATGTATCTCTGCCTTAAAAATATTCAAAGAATCTGCTTCCACCGCCTTTTGAGGAAGAGAATTCCAAAGACTCACGACCCTCTGAGAGAAAAAATGACTCCTCATCTCTGTCTTAAATGGGCGACCCCTTATTTTTAAACAGTGACCCCTAGTTCTAGATTCTCCCACAAAGGAAACATCCTTTCCACAGCCACCCTGTCAAGACCCCTCAGGATCTTATACGTTTCAATCTGGTCACCTCCTACTCTTATAAATTCCAGCGGATACAAGCCTAGCCTGTCCAACCTTTCCTCCTAAGACAGTCCGCCCATTCCAAGTATTAGTCTAGTAAACCTTCTCTGTACTGCCTCCAATGCATTTACAACCTTCCTTAAATAAGGACACCAGTACTATGCTGTACACAGTATTCCAGATGTGGTCTCACCAATGCCCTGTATAGCTGAAGCACAACCTCTCTACTTTTGTATTCAATTCCCCTCGCGATAAACGCTAATATTCTATTAGCTTTCCTAATTACGTGCTGTACCTGCATACTAACCTTTTGCAATTCATACACTAGGAAACCCAGATCCCTCTGAATCTCAGAGCTCTGCAATCTCTCACCATTTAGACAATGTGCTTCTTGTTTCTTCCTCCTGCCAAAGTGGACAATTTCCCACTTTCCCACATTGTACTCCACTTGCCAGGTCTTTGCCCACTCACTTAACCTATCTATATCCCTTTGTAGCCTCCTTATGTCCTCTTCACAAGTTACGTTCCAACCTATCTTTGTGTCATCAGCAAATTTAGCAACCACACCTGCAGACCCTTCATCGAAGTCATTTATATAAATTCTAAAAAGTTGAGGCCACAGCACAGATCCCTGTGGCACATCATTCGTTACATCTTGCCAACCAGAAAATGACCTATATATGCCTGTTTCCTGTTAGCTAACCAATCTTCTATCCACGCCAATATGTTACCCCCTATACCATCAGCTTTTATTTTCTGCAATAATCTTTGATGTGGCAACTTATCAAATGCCATTCTGGAAATCTAAGTACAATACATCCACCGGTCCCTCTTTATCCACAGCACAAGTAACTCCTGCTTTCTGTCTCCCTCCCTTTTTGAATAAAGGAGTTACATTCACTATTTTCTAATCCAATGGAACCTTCCCCGAATCTAGGGAATTTTGGAAAATTGAAACTAACACATCAACTATCTCACTAGCCACTTCTTTTAACACCCTAGGATGAAGCCCATCAGGACCCGGGGACGTGACAGCCCACAGTTCCAACAATTTGTTCAGTACCACTTCCATATAATTGTAATTTTCTTGAGTTCCTCCCTCCCTTCTATTTCCTGACTTACAGCTAATACTGGGATGTTGCTTGTATCCTCAATAGTGAAGACCGATGCAAAATATCTGTTCAATTCATCGGCCATCTCCTTATTATCCATTATTAATTCCACAGACTCACTTTTTATAGGACCAACGCTCACTTGGTTTTTAAATACCTATAGAAACTCTTACTATCTGTCTTCATATTTCTAGCTAGCTTTCTCTCGTACTCTAATTTTACCTTCCTTATCAATCTTTTAGTGATTCTTTGCTGTTTTTTATATTCTGTCCAATTTTCTTCTGACCTGCCTCCCATCTTTGCACAATTATAGACTTTTTCTTTAAGTTTGATACTATCTTTAACAGTTTTAGTTAACCACGGATGGCGGGTCCCACCCTTGGAATTATTCTTTCTCGTTGAAATATATCTATTCTCTGTATTCTGAAATATCCCCTTAAATGTCTGCCACTGCATCTCTATTGACCTATCCCTTAACCTAATTTG
This sequence comes from Heterodontus francisci, assembly GCF_036365525.1. NCBI lineage: Eukaryota > Metazoa > Chordata > Chondrichthyes > Heterodontiformes > Heterodontidae > Heterodontus > Heterodontus francisci. The sequence continues at coordinate 106,868,098 of NC_090378.1, forward strand.
CCAGTTCACTTTAGCTAGCTCTGCTTTCATGCTCTCAGAATTGCCCTTATTTAAGTGTAAAATACTAGTCTTGGACCCACTCTTCTCTCCCTCAAACTGAACGTAAAATTCAATCATATTATAATCGCTGCTACCTAGGGGCGCCTTAACTACGAGGTAATTAATTAATCCTATCTCGTTGCACAATACCAGGTCTAGTCTAGCCTGCTCTCTGGTTGGCTCGAGAACGTATTGTTCCAAGAAATTATCCCACCAACATTCTATGTACTCCTCATCTAGGCTACCTCTGCCCATCTAATTTTTCCAGTCTATATGTAGGTTAAAATCCCCCATAATTATCGCTGTACCTTTCTGACAAGTTGACGTTATTTTTTCTTTTATATCCCGTCCTACAATGTGATTAATGTTAGGTGGCCTGTACACCACTATCACAAGTGACTTCTTGCCTTTATGACTTCTCATCTCTACCCAAACTGCTTCTATGTCCTGGTCTCCTGAACTTAGGTCATCCTTCTCTATTGCACTACCATCATTAATTAACAAAGCTACCCCTCCACCTTTTCCTAGCTTCCTGTCCTTCCTAAATGCCATGCATTCTTCAATATTCAGGTCCCAAACTATGTTGTCCTGCAGACATGTCTCTGTAATGGCTATCAGATCATACTTATTGATTTCTATCTTTTTTTTTTCGAATGCTACATGCTACCCTATACTCTATCTTTTCTTGGGTGCGCGTGTGAGCGTGCGAGTGGGCAAAATCATGAACATTTTCCAGTTAAGGTGAACAAATAAACATTTCTTTCTTTTTTAACCTGTGAGAATACCAGTTGCTGTTTATTTGACCCTTGGAACACTCAGGGTCTAAAACACTATTTTTAAAACACTATCTGCAGTCAGTTGAGAGGTGAAAAGTGGAAGTCACCCACACCACTTCTCACTTGTCCATAACAATCCATTAGTCATTCTGCGATGGTAAATGAATGTTGTACTTAGTTTTGCTGTGCATTATCCCACCCAGAGCTTAGATCAAAAGATTATCTAAATATACTTACTTTTCTATTCCAACCCTAGGCACCAAACCTTAAATAAACTGCATCTGTTGCATGGTTTTCCATTTCGACAATACTACACAGCTGTGGATTACTGCTGTAAGGAAAATAAAACAGCTATGCATTTCTATATAGAGTATAGAAATGCAAGAATGGGGAGGTGCTGGTTTAAATTTACAAATGTAGCAGTGTTGGATCTTCATCGCTCTCAGCCCCTTCTGGCGGCATTGCACAAATAAGAGACAATTGCAAAGTATCCATCTCATTTATATGCCACCCTGTCTACCTGTTAAAATCATACGGCATGCTCCAAAATTGTTTCTGGTTTTGTGACCTCAATGAAGTCCGCACAAGTCTAACATTTCGTGTTGTTGATAGGACACTCAGAGAGTGCCACGGGGCAGTGGAACACCAATGGAACTCCCATTTTGCCAAGTTCCTGATCACAGTATCGTGAGGCAAATGAAGAAATAAAACTTGCATTTAATATGACTCAAATTTTGCAAGGTGCTTCACCCCCCTCAACAAAATTGCTTTGAAGTGCAGTCACTGTTAAGTAAATGTGGAGACAGATTTACTTATTGGCAACACATGAAAATTAGGGCAGCCAGCTCAGGGTGCAACTCGCAAAGGCTGCAGACACCACACAGCCCGTGGAGACCAAAAGGAATTGAGACAAAAATGTAGAAATTTTATATACTGACAAAACTTTAATACTGTACAAGTTGGACACATACAGCCAGTGGAACAGAACACCAGTAGCTGTCCACTATCTGTACAAAAGCACACCTTTCCCATCTTATTACTAATTATATATTTGTAACTTCCACATTCCAACATTTCACCACAATGGACTGCTGCATTCATACCTTTGAACATTTACATTGATTATAAGGGGTCTTGCATTAAGGCAAACTAAATTCATGCCATAGTTTCTACTGTGGCTATGATTCACAACATCAACTCCTTCAAGGGTCATCTGCCAACAATGGCACAATGGTAAATTAAAACCGTATACTCTACACCAATATTATATGATTTCAGGATAGGAAGTACTCTACACCAATATTATATGATTTCAGGATAGGAAGTTCTACCACAAGTTGGGAAAATGTGCAATCAACATTTGTCAAACTTGTCATTCTTGCTGGGGCTCAGGTGCGAGAACACTGATAATTTCTGATAACACTGATAACTGAATGAAATTAACTTAATTATTGTAGTGAAGGGGAAGGGGCTAGAGGTCAGATACAATGGCTTCCTGCCTGTTTTGGTACAAGCAACACTCTTTATCAATACTCTATATTTACCACCTGTTGTGCAATTCCTGTCTAGTTACTAAAACTCTCCAATCAGCCTAATGTCATCAGCTGTCTGCTACACCTCCTGCCACAGGTTGAAAGGAGTACTACTCAAATAAATCAGCAATCTCTTGGTACTGCATCAAGACATAATTAATCAGTGCATGAATACTGGCTCCAGCAAATGGGGCACAGGCAGACCTGTTCACTTGAACTTCGCTGAAGATGCAAACTTATGTGAAAGGTGCTCATGCTGAGAATGTAATTCACAAAGCAGTATATCACACAGTGCAGTCAGTTATAACACACTGTTACTGCCTGTTCAACAAAACAGCCTGAATTTTACTGCGGCTAGGAAAGAAAGGTACTTCAATCTGGTTAATTATCACAACTCCCCACACAAACATGAATGGTCCCCCAAAAAAGGCTATAAAGAAGCAGCAGATGGATTCATTTCAACAATATAACTTCTGGAGTCCAGGCCCCAGTGAACCATGTAAAATCTCCAACGCAAAGAAACCATTTGGCATATTATGCTCATGATAGTTCTTGCTTCAAACATCCAAAACAAAACCCATCCCCCATAGTGCTTCCTTTGCTTCAAATGTTTATCTACTTGTGACTTATAGGATGCAATGGTCTCTGTCTCAACAAACGCAACTCAAGTGAGAAACCTTGTGTAACTCAAACAAGAAGTTTCCACCAGGTCTTGAAATATATCTGTAGAAAATAACAGACAGGTAATGAATAACCAGTTGGTTCACTGAGCCTGTCCCATAGTCATGAAGCAAACAAGCAATAGGACCCCCATAGTATCCACACAATCTCCTGAAAAAAGCAAAATAACTGGAGGAAAATATCCCAGGCCACCTGAGGGGCAAGCAAATCCTCAAATTCCTCTTTGATCTCCCATAGATGATAAAAATAAGTTCCAGGAGACAGCGACCATAAGACCCATCACCCATTGTTTCACCTACCTTTTGTAAGCTGCAATATTGGTCTAAGCCAGGAACTTGCCCAACTCACTTTTGAACACCTGCAGCAAACCCGTACTCACTGCATGAGTCGGTAAAGTATTCCAAAGGTCGATGACACACTGCAAAAAGTAAAACCTCCTGACTTTGAACCTATGTAGCTTGCAGGCATGTGCCTTGTCCTCCCTAACCTATACAAATAGTCTGCCCACATAGACACAGAGTCTAAACCCTTCACTACTTAGAAGCCTTTAATCAAATCTCTTTGAAGTTGACGCAATTTTCGTTAAAAGACCGACATTCCTAAGCCTATTGTGGTAACTAAGGGCCTCGAAGCTATCAGTCTAGTGGCCTTCCTCTGAACTTTTACAGGGCCTCTATATCACCTACCATATGAGGGGACCAAAACTACACACAGTGTTCCATAACGCTTAATCAAGTTCTTGGACATGGATTGCACTGTGCTTTTTGATTTTTTTTTATTGTCCTAGAAATGCATCCTACTATTCTATTTGATTCTGCTGCAGCCTTGAAGTGCTGATTGGGTACCCTAAGAAACTCTTGCATTAAAAAAACCTCAGTTCCTTTCCCACTCAACAGACTTAAGCTCTGAATCCTGCAAAGTAGACACATATGCTTGGCGCTAGCTTACACAGATAACACAGCCATTATCAATGTTAAATGACATCTACAAAGACACAGGCCCATTGCCCCATTCCATTTAGATTGATTCAAACTGTTTTTTCTTATTTACAATTCCAAAACTGACACAATTCTTTGTATTATCGATGAACTTGTGAATGCTTTCTCCCAATATCTTTGTTAAATCGTTAATACCAATGGTCAGCCCAATATTGAACCCTGTGGAACTCCACTAATTAACTGGTGCCAATGCAAAATCACTGTCATAAATAACATTTGCCTGCAAGAATGCAACCAGTTTCTTATCCACCCCAAGATCCCCATGCCAATTCTGCAGGGATTCAAATGAAGACTGATGCAAATTAGTCATTTAAAACCTCTTCCATATTCTGGGAGTCCATCTTAATCTGCTGAGGAACTATTAAACAGCCTAAGCAACCTTTTACAGCCCTCTGATACTTAACAAATCCGAAAAAGATTTTAACCATTGCCGATGCAGTAATCCTTTATCTTTTGCAATATCATTGTCCTTGCATTTGACCAGTCTGTCACTAAGGCTTTACTTCACCGTGTACCTTTTATTTTGGTTTGAAGGACATACACAGTCTTCCTTTTACATTAGGACTGCCTTGCATTTTCCTCCTGTGTTAGTAATTTCCTTGCCACAGAGGGTTACTCAATCGACCATATTTAAGTTCATTGCCACCTTTGCGAATCTGCCGTCTTGAATTCTAGAACCAACATTAAGTTTTGGAAATTTTGGCTTGACTAAAGTTTAATCACGTAAATATTGTTTTTACTGTTACCCAGGTGTTCCCCACATGGAGTTCTGATACCACTTCAGGGTCTCATGACTAAAATTAAATCAAGCATCTCATATCCTCCAGATTCACGTGTCACGGAACAATCATTTATGACAAGTATTTCAGTTGCCCTGCCCTCAATACTGAATGGTTCAGGAATGGAGCCAAAAATGTCTGGAAAATTAAATTCCACAATAACACTGACATTTCCTGATTTCGATGCCTTCGAAATGTTAGAAACAATGTACACTATTGCACTCCTCCTCCTGCACTCAATAAATATAAAATTTTAAAACACAAGAGTCTCCAACAGCATCCTTGACGCCGACATTATGTTCCAAATTTAACCGACAGAACAAAAGCTAAACCTCTATTTAAAACCTATGTCAAGTATTAATAGATGAACAAAAACATTATTGTCTCTATTCCCAACCAGGTTAAACAATTGCTACTGTAACGATATCTGCAGTAATAAAGTAGCCCAATAAAGTGGATCCTCCCCTGAATGGTCAAAAAATAATGAATGCTAGAGCTGTGTCTTACTTCATTCACCAGACGGCAAGTTCATAAACTTGAGGTTGCCACTGATCCTAAAGTGCAAATAAAGCTTGCACTTCTTAACCTGTACAAAAATGCACTGGCAGTAGCATGGGTGACCTCTCACTCATGCTGAAAGTGAGAATAGTACCCAATGTTTTTTTGAGTGAGTGGGAGGAAATAAACAAGAAACAAAATGCACGGTCATGAGGATGTGGGCTACTTCAATAAGACTGCATCACAATCAGAACACTACACTTTCTCTAAAATTGTATTTGAATAGTCAAATCAAAAGTAAATATTGGTCTTGTGGTAGTCCTTTAAAAAAACTGAATATTAACAAATGGGGCTTGATTCTTCTTCTCCCTTCAATTTTTAACAAATATCGACAAATGGATACATAAATCGCTATACATAGCAATGTAGGTTAAAGAAAGCAAATTAAAGCACTGGGGTTCATTTATAGAGAGATAGAACTGAAAAGCAGAGAAGTTATGTTAAAAACCTTGGTTAGACCACACATGAAGCACTGTGAACAGTAATAGTATTATTATAAAAAGGATATTGAGGCCCAGGAGAAGGTGCAAGTTGATACCAGAATGAGTGGGTATACCATCAGGAAAGATTGCACAAGCTGGAATGCTTTTCTCTGGAAAAGCAAAGACTGAGGGGTAACCAGACAGAGGTCTTTAAGATTGTGAAAGGGTTTGGAAAAGACAGACATAGAGAAGACACTTCCATTTGTAGGGGAAACCAGAACTAGGGGCCATAAATATAAGATAGTCACTAATAAATCCAATAGAGAATTCAGGAAAGACTTGTTTACCCAGAGAGTGGTTGGATTGTGGAGTTCACTGGTGTCCTAGGCCCAACCATCTTCAGCTGCTTCATCAGTGACCTTCCCTCCATCATATGGTCAGAAGGGGGTATGTTTGCTGATGATTACACAATATTCACAACTCCTCAAATACTGAAGCAGTCCGTGTCCTAGACAACATTCAGGTTTGGGTTGATAAGTGGCGAGTTACATTCACAGCACCCAAGTGCCAGGCAACGACCATCTCCAATAAGAGAGAATCCAACCACCTTCAATTCAATGGCATTACTATCGCTGAATCCCCCACTTTCAACACCCTGGGGGGTTACCATCGACCAGAAACTGAGCTGGACCAGCCAGCAACTGTGTCTACAAGAGCAGGTCAGAGGCTGGGCCAAAGCCTGTCCACCATCTCAAAGGCACAAGTCAGGAGTGTAATGGAATACTCTCCACTTGCCTGGATGAGTGTAGCTCCAACAACACTCAAGAAACTCAACACCATCCAGGACAAAGCAGCCTGCTTGATTGGCACCACATCCACCAGCTTCAACATTTACTCCCTCCACCACCAAAGCACAGTGGTAGCAGTGCACACCATCTACAAGATGCACTGCAGCAATTCACCAAAGCTCCTTCAACAGCACCTTCAAAACTGGGGACCTCTTCCACCTAGATGGACAAGGGCAGCAGGTGCATGGGAATACGACCACCTGCAAGTTCCCCTCCAAGCCACACACTATCCCGAGTTGGAGCTATATCATCATTCCTTCATTGTCGCTAGGTCAAAATGCCTGAACTCCCTTTCTAACAGCTATGCAGGTGCACCTACACCACATGGACCACAGCGGTTCAAGAAAGCGGCTCACCACCAGCTTCTCAAGGGCAATTAGGGATGGGCAATAAATGCCAGTCTTGACCACATCCCGTGAAAGAAATTTTAAAAAACTACCACAAGGAGTAGTTGAGATGACTGGCATAGATGCATTTGTGAGGAAGTTCGATAAACGTATGAGTAAAAAAGCAATAGAATGATATGTCGATCGGGCTGGACAAATGGTCGGAGGAGGTTCGTGTGGAGCATAAACAGTGGTATAGACCTGTTGAGCCAAATGACTTGGAGGTTGATAGGTAAACTGGCCATTATAAATTGCCCCTAGTGTAGGTCGGTGGTACAAGAATGGTGGGGATGTGGTAGGGAATATGGGATTAATGTAGGATTAGTATAAATGGGTGGCTGTTGGTCATCACAGACTTGGTAGGCCAAAGGGCCTGTTTCAGTGCTGTATCACTCTATGACCCTATGCTGTGCTGTAAATCCAGTGTAAAGGTTCCTCACAGCTTCAACCTTAAGAATTCTTCCTTCCATTTATTAACAGAAAAGTCAATTCCGAACCAGTTGTGCTCAATTGAATTTACAGTATTCATTTCCACAGGTAGGAACTGTAAACATTATAAAGAAAAAGGTCACAGAAGCCACCTTTACGTTCGTAGAGCTATGTTTTTTGTGAAATTTTCTAAATAGTTTTTGATAAACCACCTGTTACGTTTCTGTTCACTGCACAGAACAGTGTGTGCGGTTGTTCTGTTTAAGCTTAGCAGAAAATGTTTATTCTGGAATTGTCAGGTAGTCTATAGGTTTGTTCCCAGATTACAGCAAAAAGCTAACTGTTATTAAGCCAACACATTTGAAGTCGTCAGCGCTTAAGAACAGGTCAAACATCTGCAAAATATTTTGGGTCTGGTGTAGGTGAAATGCAAGCACTAATCATTCACACTAGTTAACCTTTTAACAATGAATAATTCTCATATTCTTTTGACCTTGCGATCAATTTGGTTCTGTTTTATTTATCTTTCCACCATTTTGCTCATTTTTCACACACAAATCTTCATGAGGAGATGCAACTATGAATGCAAATGCCTACAGCAGAATCTGAAACATAATATTAACCTAACCAGATAATACTTAAACGCAGTTGGAAGCCGAGGAAAACTTAAAGCATTCATTTTAAATGTCTTCAAAGAAATTTCCTTCACCACTGAAGACAGTATGGAAACCGAACATGCTAAGCATAAAACTCAATGCACCAAGAAATCCAACAAACTTGCATTGCTTTATATTTAATTGATAAACCTTGGACTCAGAGCAGTGTGTCTTCCCTTCAATTGAGCAATGTGAAGTACAGAGACTAATCCATTACTGTCATCAGGGTTACTTTCTGGCTAATTGTTATGAAAGACAATAGTGCAGTTAGTCAAATTAACACCTGTTCCTTTCCCCTCCACCGTCCCTCTTACTGTAGGGCTTCAACCTCTGAAAACAAGGGCACATGGACTCAAAATACTATATTTGAAGATCATTCATTGAGAAACTGAGATGAATGGAGAAAAATCACAGTTTTGACTACAAAGGTTGATCATTATCATAATTTTGTTTGAAAATAATGAAACAATAACGTAAATAGGAAATTATGATTAGGCAGTGATTGAGGAAGTTAAGCACTCAAGCAAAACAGCAATGCTTTTGCTAACTCCCTTTTTGACAGAAGTGAGAAAAATTTGTATGACACAGCCCAATTTTTGAAAAGTTTTAGTTGCTACAGATGGACAAGAACTTCCATTTATATAGCAACTTTATCACAGGAAAAAAATCCCACGGCACTTCACAGAAGTTTTCTTTCAAACCATTAATTTTCACGCACATACGCATCACCAACAAGGCTGCATTAATTGTCCATCCCCAGTTATGCTTGAGACAGTAGTGATAGGCTGCTTTTTGAATCAGTGCAGTCAATGTGGTGAAGATGCTTCCATAATGCTGTTGGATAGAGAATTCTAGGATTTGACCCAGCGATGAAGGAATGAAGATCTTTGTCCACATCAGGATGATCTGCAACTTGGAGGGGATGGTGTTGCCATGCACCTGCTGCCCTTGTCCTATTAGAACATGCAGGCCATGGATTTGGGAGATGCTGCCAAAGAAGCCTTGACAAGTTGCTGCAGTGTAGCTGTGTTCTGCCAGTTATGGAGAGGATGGCTGCTCTGGCTAATAATCAGTCAAAAAGTGACACCAAGCCAAAGAAGGAGCTATTAGGAGGGGTGACTGAACAATTGGTCATAGGTGGGTTTTCTGGAGGTTCTTAAAGGAGGTGAGGGAGGTGAAGAAGCAGAGAGGTTTAGGGAGGAATTCCAGAATCTAGACAGCTAAATGCACAGCTGTCAATGGCTGTGCAGAGGGAGTGAGGAATGCACAGCAGACCACAGTTGGAAGAGTACAGACCTCTTGGAGTGTTGTAGGGTTACAGGAGGTTACAGAGATAGGGAAGGGCAAGGCCATGGAGGTATCTGTGCAAAGATTATAATTTAAGTTTGAAGTGTGGGGGCGCAGGGAGTCAATGTTGTCAGCAAGGGTGATCAGGACTTGGATCAGGAGGAGGGTGGAGGGTAGTGCCTGTGTGGAGTTTGCAAGTTCTCCCTGTGTCTGCGTGGGTTTCCTCCAGGTGCTCCGGTTTCCTCCCACGTGCCAAAGACTTGCAGGTTGATAGGTTAATTGGTCATTATAAATTGCCCCTAGTATAGGTAGGTGGTAGGGAAATATAGGGACAGGTGGGGATGTGGTAGGAATATGGAATTAGTGTAGGATTAGTATAAATGGCTGGTTGATGGTCGGCACAGACTCGGTGGGCCGAAGGGCCTGTTTCAGTGCTGTATCTCTAAACTAAACTAAACAATATGAGGGTTTCAGTAGCAGATGTGCTCATGTCGGACAACAGCTGTAGGTATGACCAGAGATGCTTTACAACATCTTCTGGTTTGCTTCATAGAAAGACAGGCAGACAGACTTGCATTTAGACAACACCTTTAACAACCTCTGGACATCCCAAAGTGCTTTATAGCCAAAGAAGTACTTCCGAAGTGTAGTCACTGTTATGGTGAAAATTTGTTAACCACTTATGAGAAGTCAAAAAATTCCCAGAAATCCAGCAGCGGTCGCAGCACGTTTAGACAGTCGTCCGCATGCACGGGACCAAAGTATAGTCTGATTGAGCTCTTGCTTTTTTTCAAAAAAAGTTTTGGTCAAGAATTGGTGTATTTCAATCAAGCCAACAGATCTCATTCACCTGTTCTGAAGAAGAGTAATATCCAACTTGAAACGTTAATTTGGTTTCTCTCTCCACAGATGTTGCCACACCTGTTGAATATTTCTGGCACTTTGTTTTTTTTCAAATCTCATTCACCACTCTGGTTCCCATCTAGTCAGCACTGTCACAATTGGTACTTACATTCTACAATGTGTTTAGCTCCAAAGTTTTCAACATGTTTAAAAAACATATTGACAGTTCAAGACAAATTTATTAATTGCAAGTGTTCCACTAGGTTGGCTTTTTTAATAAAACTCACATCTCAGAAGATTTGTTAAGAATCCCAGACATTGACCTCAGCCTAATTCAAAGCTAATTTCTATGTACGTGCTTTGTGTGACACATTGTTTAAATTAGGGATCAGCAATCTCCTGAAAGGCAACGCTCAGGTATCACTGACAAAACATCACGTTTGAGAAATCCAAACAAAACCTTCAGTGTGCCTGGACTGAAACACATCATGAAATGAGCATCCGACTTCAACACAAAATGGGTGGTTTCCATGGTGATGATAAACACTCTTTTGTAACCGTCTAATATCATTACATTCCCATACTGTGAAGTGTTAACTTGAATAAATCTTCATGTTAAACTTTTAGTTTCTAAACAACATAAATAATACACCAAGCACTCCTCTGATAAATAATTGCCAATAATAATTCATTTTAGATTATTTCTCATACAATCAAAGGTACCAGAAGTCAATGATTTCTCAGTTGCTCAGAGTACGGTTTAGTGTCCTGAAAAAATTATTAGCTTATTAGTAAATCAGGTTGCAGTCTTTATTGCTTTGGTTCCAACACAAAGGAATGGAAATCTAGTGTAGCTTTTATTTTAAAGTTGAGGTATCATTCATAATTTTAGGTTTCCTCTCCAAAGTCCTTGAACGTCTTGTTACCTCCCAAATCTGTGCCCATCACTGCTGAAGCGAACTGGGTTACCAGGCTAGGAGATAGATCAATACAGAAGCAGTGGCAGACATTTAAGGGTATATTTCAGAATACTCAGAATAAGCATATTCCTACTGTAAGGAAAAATTCTAAGGGGAGGACCACCATCTGTAGTTAACTAAAGAAATTAAGAAAAGCATAAACTTGAGGAAAAAGCATATAATGGCGCAAAGACGGGTGGCAGGTCAAATGATTGGTCAGAATATAAAGAGCAGCAGAGAATGACTAAAAGATTAATCAGGAGAAAGAAATCAGTGTATGACAGGAAGCTAGCTAGAAATGCAAAAACGGTTAGCAAAAGAGTTTCTACAGGTATTTAAAAAGGAAAAGAGTAAATAAAGTGAATGTTAGTCCTCTAGAGTGAGAATGGGGAGTTAATAGTAGATAATAAGGAAATAGCAGATGAAATGAACAAATATTTTGCTTCTGTCTTCACTTTAGAGGATACAAAAATCATTCCAGTAATAGCTGTAAATCAGGAGGTGGAAGGAAGAGAGGAACTTGGTGAAATTACAATCACCAGAGAAACGGTACTGAGCAAACTGATGGAACTGCGGACTGACAAGTCCCCGGGTCCTGATGGGCTTCATCCTAGGGTCTTAAAAGAGGTGGCTAATGGGGTAGTAGATGCAGTAGTGTTAATTTTTCAAGATTTGCTGGATTTTGGAAAGGTTTCATCAGATTGGAAAGTAGAAAATATAACCCCTCTATTCAAGGGGCGGGGGTGGTGGGCGGAGACAGAAAACAGGTAACTGTAGGCCAGTTAGCTTGACGTCTGTCGTGGGGAGGTGTTAGAATCGATCATTAAGGAGGCTATAGCTGGGCACTGAGAAAAACTGAAGGTAATCGGGAACAGTCAGCATGGTTTTGTGAAAGGGAAATCATGTTTACCCAATTTATTGAAGTTCTTTGAAGGAGTACATGCATTGTAGATAAAGGGGAGCCCATTGACATACTGTACTTGGATTTCCAGAAGGCATTTGACAAGGTGCCATATAAAAGGTTATTGCGCAAAGTAGGAGCTCATGGTGTAGGGGGTAACATATTAGCATGGATAGAAGATTGGCTGGCTGGCAGAAAACAGAGAGTATGCATAAATGGGTCCTTTTCTGATTGGCAGGATGTGACGAGTCGAGTCCCACAGGGGTCTGTGCTGGGGCCTCAACTTTTTACCATTTATATCAATGACTTAGTTGAGGGGTGTGATGGCTTGGTAGCTAAATTTGCAGACGACATAAAGATAGGTGGTAAAGTATGTTGTGAAGAAGACATAAGGAGGTTGCGGACCGATATAGATAGGTTGAGCGAGTGGGCAAAAATCTGGTAGATGGGGTATAATGTGAGAAACTGAGAAGTTGTATACTTTGGCAGGAAAAATAAAAAAAGCAGAGTATTAGTTAAATGGAGAACGACTGCAGAATTCTGTGGTGCAGAGGGATCTAGGTGTTCTAGTGCATGAGTCACAAAAAGTTAGTGTGCAGCAAATCATAAAGATAGCTAACTGAATGGTTTATGAGAGGAATTGAAAATAAAAGTAAGGATGTTATGCTTCAGTTATACAGTGCATTGGTGAGACTACGTCTCGAATACGGTGTGCAGTTTTGATCTCCTTATTCAAGCAAGGTTGTAAATGTGTTGGAGGCAGTTCAGAGGAGGTTTACTGGACTGATAACTGGAATGAGCGGGTTGTCTTTTGAGGAAAGGTTGGACAGACTGGGCTTGTTTTCATTGGAGTTGAGAAGAGTGAAGGGAAACTTGATGGAAGTATATAAGATCTTGAATGGTCTTGACAAGGTGGATGTGGAAAGGATGTTTCTTCTTGTGGGTGAGTCCAGAACTAGGGGGCACTGTTTAAAAATTAGGGGACACCCTTTTAGGGCAGAGATGAGGAGAAATTCTTTCTCTCAGAGGGTTGTGAAACTTTGGAACTCTGCCTCAGAAGGTGGTGGAGGCAGGGCCATTGAATATTTTTAAGGTGGAGGTAGCTAGATTCTTGTTAGGCAAGGGAATCGAAGATTATTGGGGGTAGATGGGAGTGTGGAATTCAAGACACAAACAGAACAGCCATGATCTTATTGAATGGCGGAGCAGGCTAGATGGGCCAAATGGCCTACTTCTCCTAAATTCTATGTTGGTATGGTCCCAGTACTCCATGTTTGAATCCCTCCAATCAGGTTTCCACCACTCCCACAGTACCAAAACTGTTCTGATCTAAGACACAAATGACATCCTATGTGACTGTGACAAAACTGAACTATCCCTCCTCCTTCTTCTCGTCCTGTCGGCAGCTTTTGACACAGTGACCACATCATCCTCTTCCAATGCTTCTCCACTGTCGTCCAGCTGGGTCGTACTGCTCTGACCTGGTTCCATTCTTATCTATCCAATCACAACCAGGAGTATCTCTTGCAATGGTTTCGCTTCCTGCTCCCACACCATTATTTCTGGTGTCCCCTAAAGATCTATCTTTGGCCCCCTCCAATTTCTCATCGACATGCTGCCCCTCATCGACATTATCTAAAAGCACAACGTTAGTTTTCACAAGTACACTGACAACACTCAGCTCTACCTCACCAAAACCTGTCTTGAACTTTCTATTGTTGCTAAATTATCTGACTGCTTATCCGCAATCAAGTACTAGATAAGTGCAAAATTCTTTCAATTAAATATTGGAAACACTGAAGCCATTGTTTTCGGCCCTTGCTCCAAACTCTGTTCCCTGGAGGGACCGACTCCATCCCATTCCCTGACAACAGTCTGAGATTAAACCAGTCTGTTCACAATCTTATCATTCTTAACCAAGATGAGCTTCAGGCCACATATTTGCGTCTTCACTCAGGCCACCTATTTCCACCTCCGTAACATCACCTGACTTCGCCTGTCTCAGCTCATCTGCTGCTGAAACCCTCATTCATGCCTTTGTTACCTCTAGACTTGACTACTCCAATGCATTCTACCCGCCATAAACTTGAGATCATCCACAACTCCGCTTAACTGGCACCAAGTCGCATTCTTCTCTCACCTCTGTGCTTGCTGATCTATATTGGCTCCCAGTCAAACAGCATCTTGATTTTAAAATTCCCATCCTTGTTTTCAAATCCCTCCATGACATTCCACCCTCCCTAACTCTGTAATCTCCTTCAGCTGCACAACCCTCCATAATATCTGCACTCATCTAATTCTGGCCTCTTGAGCATCCCTGATTTTAATTGCTCCACCACACCTTCCCACCCCCCCCTTCAGTTGCCGAGGACCCAAGCCCTGGAATTCTCTCCACCTCACTTTCCTCCTTTAAGACACTCCTTAAAACCTACTCCTTTGATCAAGCCTTTGGTCATCTGCCCTAAGAGCTCATGTAGCTTGGTGTCATATTTTGTTTATAATGTCCCTGTGAAGCGCCTTGGGACATTTTATCACATTAAAGGTGCAACATAAATATAGGTTTTTTTTTGTTGTTGTGCAGTGAAAGGGGGGAGAATGCACAATATTTGGTATGGGGAAATGGTACAGCTGTTGGAGGTTTAAAAAGATAGGAAGGGGTTGTGAGAATAAGAAATACTGAAATGTTATTTCTACAGCTTGTGGAAAATTACCAAGAAGTCATTTTTACACAACATAATGAAATCACTGAAAAAGAGAACTGATAAGGGTATGTAAGTAAAGACCTTGAGACAGTACAGCAGTTAAAAATTGTGCTTAGGCAGAGAAAAGAGAAACAGCAAGAGTTAGAACAAAGGATGTAGTGAATAAGAAACTGCCCCACTAAGATAAAGGCTGACAGCTGCAAGTTAAAACACACAATGGAGAGCCAAATAAGGTAAAACAACAACAAGAGTTAGGGGCTAGAAAGTTAGAGTAGGGGGAGAAGTAAACAGAGGAGGAGACTGTAGCAACCATAGGATAGGTTAGTGTCATAATACGTTATAACCAATAATGTAAAATAAAGGCGTGGACAAATGGATTTGTATTGTATAAACATGAACTGAATATGTTGATCGGTGTGCCTGCTTATAGGACACCCGATCTTGCAAGAACGTTAAATAAACTTACTTCTTCAGAGTTTGACTTGGTGTAAATTATTATTAAGTGGGCTACGTTTCTCACAGGGTGAGGCCATGAACAGAATTACACACGGTTAAGAATTTTAAATTTGTCGAGTTGAGGACTGGGAGCCAGACTGTATAACAGCGAAGACAGGGGTGATGGGTGAGCAGAGGTGTGACATAGTACAGTAACTGGGAGAGGAATGCAAATCGGTGGCAAGGGGAGAATTGCGACAGGGGCTCAAGATGATGGCAACTTTTAAACAGAGAAAATTGTAGTTCATTTGAGATTAGAAGTCAGAGAAGTAGTCTGACAAGATAAAGGCAGTTGGGGGTTGAGAGAGAGATGGTGAAATGGTGGAGTTAGATGTTAATAATGGAAATGCGGATACTAATTTAAAAGCAACAGAAGCCCTAAGTTCATTCGTCACGCAAACAACTTGCTATATTTATTAAATGATCAATATCTTGAATATAGTAGCAAATTGCACTGTTTTTGCAGGAGAATGAACTCAAAGTGTTGAAAATTTCAAACGTGATCTCGTTTCCATATTTTTATAAAAATGGAACAAATTCAGGTTACTACTGCTGCTCCTGCACTAACCATTGACAGTCATTGCTTCAACACTACTTCTCAATCACTAGGGAGAAAGTGATGGATGGAATATTTGGCACCGACATGTTCTCAAAGTTGTAATCTACTCCCTTGCTGAGTTTCCTGACCAAGCTGATGGTGAAGTCAAGTGAATTCTAAAGACTTTACATTTTCAGAGGCACAGGCCTCCAACGTAAAATGTACAAAATTTGACAATCTTGTTCAGTTTAATTGCTTTGTTGCAAACAATTTTTTGTTTCATTACACCTACAAACCTAATTTGCAGGACTAAGTTTCTCAGCTTTGTGTGCAACAATTGCATTGGTTTCCCCTTCTTTTTCTCCTTGGTAGCACTTACTTTTGCCCACTGTTGATTGGTTGTTTTCTTACATCAGCAGCAATTTTTATTTTGGAAATTTATATTATTTTTACTGATACATAGTCCATTCATTTGTGAATTGTTGCAGCTTTATGAATCTCATCATGAAGTGTGAGTTGGTCAAAAGCATAATGGAGATACTGCTGAGTGGTTCCAGCATTTTTTGTTTTTATTGGAGATACTGCTGTTGCTTCTTTCGAACTGAAGTTGGAATTTACAAGCACAATCTTCAAATGCCCTCCCCAAGAAGATTTATAGCAATGACACTTGGTGACCTAAAAGGGGCACAGAAGAACAAAGACACCAACTGAAACACAGATCTATCAAAGCAACAGAATGATGCATTATCCTTTACAAGGCATAACACTCCTGCCCTTTATATAAAAAAAGACTTGTCCTCAGCAAACTCACAGCGACTGTTAGTTTTATTGTAATTACTTCCCTGAATTACCTTTTCCTTTCAACAGCAGTCCCCTCTTGCTTAGTAGCTACACTACACTATGTATGGTTCAAGGGCAGAATATTCAATTGAAAACTGAAACTTTTTGCTCATATTATGGAACTGTTTCCATGAGAAGACCAGACTTGTACAGTAATATGTGACTCATAAGTTTGTCACCAGAACCCGACTCCGATGCTCCCAACTGAAGCCACACTATTGAGATGTAAAGTCAAGTCAAAAATTCAACTCACTATCAGCTAGAAACAAGTGGGAGCAGCATCATGAAGAAACCACTTCTTGAGATGGTTCTGAGTGTTGAAGTAGACATCAAGGCCTTATGTAAACCAAATGGCAGTAGCCACGTGCAACACTAAATTTTCATGTGGCAAGAATGCAAAATATCTTCAGAGAGCAATCAACAGCTGCTACCAATAAAGGGGGGAAAAATTTGCATTGGAATCTGTCTATATCCTCCAATAAAATACAAATTCATTAATGCGAGGAACTAGATCGCAGAGGAGTTTTCTGAACAGTACATGCTGTTCTCAGCCTGGAATTTCTTTGTGACTCTTGTGAAAAAAGCAAGAGAAAAACAGTCAAATACAATGAAATTTCCCCACTGTGCTGCAATCCACAACATCATTAAAGCTTTCAATCATGTGTTTCCTAACTTTTACTTCACTTTATTTTACATAATACCTTTTGTTGTGCCGAATTTAACTCGGGATGGGAAGACTGACCCCTTTTCCAATTATGTCAAACTCCCAGGCACCGGATACCGGAATACAAACATATGACAAGGAGAAGTTTAGTACAACAGTTTTATTTAGAAACCAA
This sequence comes from Heterodontus francisci, assembly GCF_036365525.1. Classification (NCBI taxonomy): domain Eukaryota; kingdom Metazoa; phylum Chordata; class Chondrichthyes; order Heterodontiformes; family Heterodontidae; genus Heterodontus; species Heterodontus francisci. The sequence goes on from NC_090378.1 coordinate 106,885,606, forward strand.
ATAAGTACAAGTCTCATTTCTTGTACAAGATACTACCCATCAACGCAGAGGTGATCAGTCTCTCGTCACGGTTGATCACTGAGCCTCCGGACTCAGGGTCCTGCCTTCGAGAGTTGTTCCTCGGTTCCCGCCAAGGATATACTCAAACGTTAACCCTTATATATTCTTAAAGGCTCATTGCTCAACCCATGACTCACATGATCGTGTCTTGCATGGTCTTTTAAGATAAAGCTCCAAACATTAGCTCATCTATGATTAGCAAGCATTAGTTGTTCAGCTGCCTAAGCAGGTGTCCAGACTTGTTTGCGACACCCATTGTTTGTTCCCCTTAATCTGCTCCCCTTTACCTGCACCATTAAACAGACTTGCACCCTTAACCACAAGTTTCGACATGTCTGTAAGCTTACTTCAGCAAGTTCTGTGCCTATCATAGCTGCTTTAGAGCATGCTGGGTATAGAACAATACTTGACCAATCTTTCAAGGCCTACACTTTCAACTACTGTTCTTCATCATTTGAGATCGCTTTCTGGTCACGCTGCCCAAAAAGTTTTTTACAACACATTACAAGTGCCCCTCAAGATCAGTGGAGGAAGATGCAGGACAACAGAATGATGTACCAATTATTTGTTAATAAGTAATCACACTCATCAGAAATCGCACACATGCCCATAAAAACCAGATCAATCAAATGTTCCCCACTCCTGTATTTGAGCTACTGGTGGTAACATTTTGCGCCGAATTTTTCTGGAACAGAAAATTCTATTTCATAACCAAATAAGGGGTGGAGTTTAAGTAGCAACCTATGGTTGGAGAGGGATCAGAAAGAAAATCCAACACGAATAGCTCCAAAGCAGAAATTCTGAAGTATAAAGCACTCAAACAATAGAAGCTGGTGGGGACAAGTCTGAAGATGGCTAAGTTTTTTCTTCGTCTTCTTGGAGTTGTAAACCTTCATAGTCCTCAAGCCCAATATTTTCAATTATGCCAGCAGAAAGGCAGACCATCAATCCAATTCACTAAGAATGCCAAAAGGACACCCTAAATATTCAACACATCAAGTGTCAAGGGCTTAAAATACAAGAAGTATCCATTTCAAAAGAGATCTAACAGCTGGTGAGTAATCAGTCTGGAAATAGGAATGGCCACAACAGCCAAAGTATTCATTTGTCAAGTGGCCAAACAAAATCCGCTGTTCACATGAAGCATTTTTGGTTTGCAAACTATAAATTCCAGCCAACAACAACTTGGATTTATAGAGGGCCTTGAACGTAGTAAAACATCCCAAGGCGCTTCACAGCAGCATTATCAGACAAAACCTGACACCAAGCCAAAGAAGGAGATATTAAGATAAGTGAGGAAAAGGTTAAAGAAGAGCCTGAAAGGAGTTAATAACTCACATATTTATGTGCTTTCTCATGATAATGTTTAGCTCTTGACATTACATGGAAAGCATGTGAAAGCTGCAAGGGAATGCACAGTTGGTGAAATTATGATCAAAGATGGGTGCCCTTGAATTCTTTTTCAGAAATCTATAAATCCATAGCTTAGTTTTAAAAGCTGCAGTGGACTCAGACTTCTGCCACAATTCTTAATTTTGTGTAGGTATCATTCCTTATAAGCAGTGATTCTGCACTGCAAACTACAAATTTCAGACCATGAATTAATTAAAATACACTTTTCTCATCATTAATTTTAGCCAAGACCAGTAGCGCAGGATACCAATCAGGAAATAATCCATCAAGGAGATCAAGTATGGGACTTAAGTGCCTACGGACTATTCAAGGAAGGACTTGAGCCTTGAGGTCCTGGGAAAGTACAAGTTACAGCATGAAATTGTGAAAGCTTAATTTCAGCAGTAAAGCATATAGAATGACATATTTAGAGTTCAGGAAAAGAGGAAGAAAACTGAGAGCAGCAATGACCAGAATAACTGATAAAGCAGAGATCAGAATGTTTGCAACAGTGAAAGGAAGCCTGGGAGGGTAGTGAGGGGGAGTGAGGCAGTAAGCACTTCAGAAAGAATTTTAAAAAGTTGAATCTCTCCAAATTCATTGAAAATCTGTTTCATTATGTACTGCAACCGTTTTTGGTCACTTAGAGTTGGGAAACCAATTTTGTAAATGAAAACAGCAAACGTGCAGCGTAGGATGCAAAAACAAAGCCTTCGGTTTCCTCAGCTCAAAGAAAAGATTTTATACATGACAATTACAATGTGGAACTAAATGCTTTGTAGACTTAGAAACATTGAAAATAAATCTGAATGAGACCCTGCAATTCATACGTGGAGCACAGTTCAAGAGTCAGAAGCGAAGAACTACAATATAATAAAGTTTATACACTTAATTTATCCATCACTTGTTCGGAGATACATGTTGGCAGCCCATGCAGAGTGGAAGAAAACTTCTGAGAAAACTGATACGGAATAAATGTTTTGAAGAAATTCTTTGAGAAACACAAGCCTGCCTCTGCTATGAGCTTACACAAAAAAGAGGGAAGAGAAGATAAGAGAAGTAAATTCTTGGCTGATTTACAGGACTCGTTAAGTTGCCTTTGAACTTCAACAACTTTCTGTAGATTCTTAATAAAAGATGAACGCTCGCCAACAACTTGGGGCAATAAGCATTATTTTTCCAATTGGTAGGACAAAGTGAAATACGAGCCTCATTAACGTGTCAAGTGATGTCAGCATCACACAGAGACAAACCATGACTAAAAGGGTCTTCAGTGGCTCAATGCTCTAAATGTAGCAGTACTAAGCATAGCAGCTCGGCTATTTCAGTAATCCTTTACCAACATGCAGGAACAACCTGTAACCAATGAATACAGAATAGCAAGAAACAAAGTAAGTCTCAGTTTCTTTCTTCTTCTTCGGCCTCCTTGTCTCGAGAGACAATGAGGAAGTGCCTGGAGGTCGTCAATGGTTTGTGAAGCAGCGCCTGCAGTGGCTATAAAGGCCAATTCTAGAGTGACAGACTCTTCCACACGTGCTGCAGATAAAATTGGTTGTTGGGGCTGTTACACAGTTGGCTCTCCCCTTGCGCATCTGTCTTTTATCCTGCCAACTGCTAAGTCTCTTCGACTCGCCACACTTTAGCCCCACCTTTCTGGCTGTCCGCCAGCTCTGGCGATCACTGGCAACTGACTCCAACGACTTGTGATCAATGTCACAGGAACTCATGTCGCGTTTGCAGACGTCTTTAAAGAGGAGACATGGATGGCCAGTGGGTCTGATACCAGTGACGAGCTCGCTGTACAATGTGTCCTTGGGGATCCATCTTCCATGCAGCTCACATGGCTAAGCCATCTCATGGCATGCGCCATGGAGAGGTCACTCCATAGTCGCCTCACAGCAACCAAAACAACACGGAAGGCAGCAGTTACGGGTTATAAGTCCAGCACAACTGGCGTAGAGATTGGGCGCCACGGGTTGCCTTTGTCGATGGGAGAGGTCATCGCATCTCACTGGACAGCTACCGCCCGCCTCAAACCGGGCAGCCCCCGGTCAGTAAGGTTCTGTCCCGCCACAGTCCACCTGCTTCAATGGGTGCTTGGAGCTCAGGGTCATTGCCCGATAAGTGGACTGCAACATCGCACCAAACAGCACGACAAAAAAAGGAAAGAAGGGACCAGCCCTTCGTTTTGCAAGCTGGGTCAGAACTATGTGTCCTGGCCTGTCGGAAGACCTTACACAAATCAACGATTCTCCGAAGACCGCCATCATTAACAACGAGCTCAGTAGACTCAATGTGGACATTGCAGCACTTCAAAAGACACGCCCCCCCTGCGAGCGGATCTCTAAGAGAGCAAGACTACACCTTCTTCTGGCAGGGTAGGGATCCTGAAGAACCAAGACAACATGGAGTGGGCTTCGCCATCAGAAACTCCTTGCTCAGCATGATAGAGCCACCTTCAAATGGCTTGGAATGCATACTGTCCATCTGTCTGCTCACCACCTCTGGCCCAGTACACCTACTCAGCATCTATGCTCCAACACTCTGCTCCCCACCTGAAGCTAAAGACCAGTTCTACGAGGAACTCCATAATATCATTCGTAGCATCCCCAATACCGAACATCTGTTCCTGCTGGGGGACTTTAATGCCAGGGTTGGGGCCGAGCATAACTCATGGCCCTCCTGCCTTGGGCGCTATGGCATTGGAAGGATGAATGAGAATGGACAGAGACTTCTTGAGTTGTGTACCTATCATAACCTCTGCATCACCAACTCGTTCTTTTATACTAAACCCTGTCACCAGGTTTCTTGGATGCACCCAAGATCACGTCGTTGGCACCAGCTGGACCTCATCATCACAAGGCAAGCCTCTTTAAACAGCGTTCAAATCACATGCAGCTTCCACAGTGCGGACTGCGACACCGATCACTCCCTGGTGTGCAGCAAGGCTAGACTCAAACCAAAGAAGCTGCATCACTCCAAGCAGAAGGGCCGCCTGCACATCAACACTAGCAGAATTTCTTATCCACAGCTGTTACATAAGTTTCTAAATTCACTTGAAAAAGTCCTTCAAAACACTCCTACAGGAGATGCAGATACCAAGTGAGCCCACGTCAGAGGCGCCATCTATGACTCAGCAATGACCACCTATGGCAAACGTGTGAAGCAGAATGCAGACTGGTTTCAATCTCACTTTGAAGAGCTGGAACCTGTCATAGCCGCTAAGTGCATTGCACTGTTGCACTACAAGAAAGCCCCCAGCGGGTTAACATCCGTAGCACTTAAAGTAGCCAGAAGCGCTGCACAAAGAACAGCCAGGCGCTGCGTAAATGACTACTGGCAACACCTATGCAGTCATATTAAGCTGGCCTCCGACACCAGAAACATCAGAGGAATGTATGATGGCATTAAGAGAGATTTTGGGCTAACCATCAGGAAGATCGCTCCCCCCCCTCAAGTCTAAATCAGAGGACACAATCACGGACCAACACAAGCAAATGGACCGCTGGGTGGAGCACTACCTAGAACTGTACTCCAGGGAAAATGTTGTCACTGAGACCGCCCTCAATGCAGCCCAGTCTCTGCCAGTCATGGATGAGCTGAACGAACAGCCAACAAAATTTGAACTCAGTGATGACATTGATTCTCTAGCCAGTGGAAAAGCCCCTGGGAAGGACGGCATTACCCCGAAATAATCAAGAGTGCCAAGCCTGCTATACTTTCAGCACTCCACGAACTGCTTTGCCTGTGCTGGGATGAGGGAGTAGTACCACATGACATGCGCGATGCCAATATCATCACCCTCTATAAGAACAAGGGTGACCGCGGTGACTGCAACAACTACCGTGGAATCTCCCTGCTCAGCATAATGCGGAACGTCTTTGCTCGAGTCACTTTAAACAGGCTCCAGAAGCTGGCTGAGTGTGTCTACCCTGAGGCACAGTGTGGCTATTGAGCAGAGGGATCCACCATTGACATGCAGTTCTCACTTCACCAGCTACGGGAGAAATGCCACGAACAATAGATGCCCCTCTACGTTGCTGTCATTGATCTCACCAAAGCCTTTGACCTCGTCAGCAGACATGGTCTCTTCAGACTACTAGCAAAGATCGGATGCCCACCAAAGCTACTAAGTATCATCACCTCATTCCATGACAATGTGAAAGGCACAATTCAGCATAGTGGCGCCTCATCAGACCCCTTTCCTATCCTGAGTGGCATGAAACAGGGCTGTGTTCGTGCACCTACACTGTTTGGGATCTTCTTCTCCCTGCTGCTCTCACATGCATTCAAGTCTTCAGAAGAAGGAATTTTCCTCCACACAAGATCAGGGAACTCCTCTTTGCTGACAATGCTGTATTAACATCCCACACTGAAGAGTGTCTGCAGAGACTCATCGACAGGATTGCGGCTGCCTGCAACGAATTTGGCCTAACCATCAGCCTCAAGAAAACGAACATCATGGGACAGGACGTCAGAAATGCTCCATCCATCAATATCGGCGACCATGCTCTGGAAGTGGTTCAAGAGTTCACCTACCTAGGCTCCACTATCACCAGTAACCTGTCTCTCGATGCAGAAATCAACAAGCGCGTGGGAAAGGCTTTCACTGCTATGTCCAGACTGGCCAAGAGAGTGTGGGAAAATGCCGCACTGACATGGAACACAAAAGTCCGAGTGTATCAGTTTCTTTAAATAGTTGCATTCAGTTACACTGGAAATGATGAGAATAATTTCACAAGTGAATTAAGCACTACAGCAACTAACCCAGACTGGGCAACTCAAACAGGAAATTAACTCAATGCACCTTTGGGAAGTGATTTTTAAAAACTCCTTATTAATGATCTATGTTCTTATTAGTAAGAAAAGCTTGAATGACAAGAATCAATAACTATAACCTCTGCCATTTTGTTTTGTTTTTCTTAATGGGTTTCTCTCATATTTCTGTTACTTTCCCTTCGGATGGCTTTATTCAGCAGCCTGCCATTCACACCTCCTCTAGACACATCTTTTGTTTCTTTACTTGTTCCATTACCACTCCCTTTGGTCTTGCAGCATGAAACATTTTGTTAGTTGATCTCTCTTGCTGTCCACCCTGTCACAGATCTTTCCCTTTTGTTCTTCTTCCCAATCTCACCCCTTTCACTTGTTCAAAAGCGATGAGATTTCTAACTTTTCCTGGTTCTGATGAAAGGTCACAGACCCGCAACATAAACTCTGTTTCCCTCCACATGTGCTGCCTGACCTGCTGGGTATTTCCAGCATTTTAGGAACACAGGAAATAGGAGTAGGAGTGGGCCATTTGGCCCCTCATGCCTGCTCTGCCATTCAACTAGATCATGGCTGATCATCTACCAAACTGTTTTGCCGCACTATCCCCATATCCCTTGATATTTTTAATATCTAGAAATCCATCAATCTCTGTTTTGAATATACTCAATGACTGAGCCTCCAGAGACCTCTGGGGTACAGAATTCCAAAAATTCACAACCCTCTGAGTGAAGACATTCCTCCTCGTCTCAGTCCTAAATGGTCTACCTCTTATTCTGAGTCTGCGTCGCCTGGTTCTCGACCCCACCCAGCCAGGGGAAACATCCTTCCTGCATCAATCCTGTCGAGCCCTTGAAGAGTGTTGTCTGCTTCAATAAGATCACCTCTCATTCTTCTAAACTCTGAGAATACAGGCCCAATCTCCTTAATCTCTGCTCATTGGACAATCCCGCCATCCCAGGAATCAGTCTGGTGAACTTTCGTTGCACTCCTCTATGACAAGTACATCTTTCCTTTGGTAAGGAGAACAAAACTGTGCACAATACTCCAGGTGTGGTCTCACCAAGGCTCTATAAAATTGCAGCAAGACATCTTTACTCCTGTACTCAAATCCTCTTGCAATAAAGGCCAACATACCATTTGCCTTCCTAATTGCTTCCTGCACTTGCATATTAGCTTTCAATGACTTATGAACAAAGACACACAGGTCCCTTTCTGTTTTTATTACAAGAATCATGTTTATAAGCATATACTATACTTGTTTTAAAAGCTTTTGACATAGGGTCTGGGTCACACAACCGATCAGCATACTGTTCTTGCACCTGTGGAACCTGCTTTGGTGCTGTTCTCTGATGACTGAGCCTCACCTCCCTGAAGCAAGGTTTTTACATCATTCAGAAAGAGTTAGTGAATTGAATTAGGTTTGGCTTTGATCGAATTTATTATTTTTGTAACTTGCTGTCATGTAAAAAGTCATAAAATTGTATGAAATCTTTAACTGACATTATTTCTATTATGTTTTTCTTGAAGTCGTTGTATTTACCTGGTGTTTCTCATTGCAGTTAATACTGTAGAAATATCACAGAAGCAGTTTTACTTAAACACATTGCTTTTATCATTAAGTCTTTCTAATCTTTGATGTTCTTTCCTTGATTTGTCGTGGTGAACAGGTTTTGTCCTGACTTCTTCTTCTTTGGCCTCCTTGTCTCGAGAGACAATGGGTAAGCACCTAGAGGTGGTCAGTGGTTTGTGAAGCAGCGCCTGGATTGGCTATGAAGGCCAATTCTAGAGTGACAGACTCTTCCATAGGCGCTGCAGATAAAATTGGTTGTCGGAGCTGTTACACATTTGGCTCTCTCCTTGCACTTTTGTCTTTTTTCCTGCCAAGTCTCTTCCACTCGCCACTCTTTAGCCCCGCCTTTCTGGCTGTCCACCAGTTCTGGCGATCACTGGCAACTGACTCCCACGACCTGTGGTCAATGTCACAGAACTTCATGTCGCATTTGCAGACGTCTTTAAAGCGGAGACATGGACGGCCGGTGGGTCTGATACCAGTGACGAGCCCACTGTACAATGCGCCCATGGGAATCCTGCCATCTTCCATGCGGCTCACATGGCCAAGCCATCTCAAGCGCCGCTGGCTCAGTCGGGTGTATATGCTGGGGATGTTGGCTGCCTCGAGGACTTCTGCGTTGGAGATAGGGTTCAGCCGCCTGATGCCAAGGATTCTCCGGAGGCAGCGAAGATGGAATGAATTGAGACATCGCTCTTGGCTGATATATGTTGTCCAGGCATCAATGCCGTAGAGCAAGGTACTGAGGACACAGGTTTGACACGCTCGGACCTTTTGTGTTCGGTGTCAGTGCGCCATTTTCCCACACTCTCTTGGCCAGTCTGGACATAGCAGCGGACGCCTTTTCCATACACTTGTTGATTTCTGCATCGAGAGACAGGTTACTGGTGATAGTGGAGCCTAGGTAGGTGAACTCTTGAACCACTTCCAGAGCGTGGTCGCTGATATTGATGGATGGAGCATTTCTGACGTCCTGTCCCATGATGTTCATTTTCTTGAGGCTGATGGTTAGGCCAAATTCGTTGCAGGCAGCCGCAATCCTGTCGATGAGACACTCTTCTGTGTGGGATGTCAATGCAGCATCGTCAGCAAAGAGGAGTTCCCTGATGAGGTCTTTCCGTACTTTGGTCTTCGCTCTAAGACAGGCAAGGTTGAACAACCTGCTATCTGATCTTGTGTGGAGGAAGATTCCTTCTCGTGAAGACTTCAACGCATGTGACAGCAGCAGTGAGAAGAAGATCCCAAACAGTGTAGGTGCGAGAACACAGCCCTGTTTCATGCCAGTCAGGATAGGAAAGGGGTCTGATGAGGCACCACTATACTGAACTGTGCCTTTCATATTGTCATGGAATGAGGAGATGATACTTAGTAGTTTTGGTGGACATCCGATCTTTGCTAGTAGTCTGAAGAGACCATGTCTGCTGACGAGGTCAAAGGCTTTGGTGAGATCAATGAAAGCAACGTAGAGGGGCATCTGGTGTTCACGGCATTTCTCCCGTAGCTGGCGAAGGGATAACAGATCTCTCTGCTCAATAGCCACACTGTGCCTCAGGGTAGACACGCTCAGCCAGCTTCTGGAGCCTGTTTAAAGCAACTCGAGCGAAGACTTTCCCACTATGCTGAGCAGGGAGATTCCACGGTAGTTGTTGCAGTCACCGCGGTCACCCTTGTTCTTATAGAGGGTGATGATATTGGCATTGCGCATGTCCTGTGGTACTGCTCCCTCGTCCCAGCACAGGCATAGCAGTTTGTAGAGTGCTGAAAGTATAGCAGGCTTGGCACTCTTGACTATTTCAGGGGTAATGCCGTCCTTTCCAGGGGCTTTTCCGCTGGCTAGAGAATCAATGGCATCACTGACTAGAGAAAGATATACAGTGGGGTTCCACAGGGGTTGCAATTCGGACCAATGGTTTTCTTGATAAATTTTAATGATTTAGACTTGGGTGCACAGGGCACAATTTCAAGATTTGCAGATGACACAAAACTTGGAAGGATTGTGAACTGTGAGAAGGATAGTCATAGACTTCACGAGAACATTGACAGGATGGTGGAATAAACAGACACGTGACAGATGAAATTTAATGCGGAGAAGTGTGAAGTGATATATTTTGGTAAGAAAAACAAGAAGCAGCAATATAAAGGGTACAATTCTAAAGGAGGCGTAGAAACAGAGACACCACAACTGTGCACAAATGTTGAAGGTGGCAGAGCAGGTTGAGAAAGTGGTTACAAAAGCAAATGCTGGAAATCTGAAGTGAAAATGGAAAATGCTGGAAATACTCAGCAAGGCTGGCAGCATCCATGCAGCAAAAAACAAAGTCAGCATTTCAGGTCAGTGACCTTTCATCATTTCTGAAACATTAACACTTTTTCTCTCTCTACAGATGCTGCCAGAGCGGCTGAATATTTCCAGCATTTTCTGGGAAAGCAGTTAAAAATACATATGAGATCCTGGGCTTTGTAAATAGAGGCACAGAGTACAAAAGCAAGGAAGTTATGGTGAACTTTTATAAAGCACTGGTTCAACCTCAATTGAAGTATTGTGCCCAATTCTGGGCACCACACTTTTGAAAGAATTTGAAGGTTTTAGAGGGTGCAGAAAAGATTTACTCGGATGGTAACAGGGATGAGGGGCTTCAGTTATGAGGGTAGATTGGAGAAGCTGGGGTTGTTCTCCTTACAGAAGAGAAAGTTAAGAGGAGATATGATAGAGGTGCTCAAAATCATGAGGGGTCGAGACAACCTGACACAGAAGCACAACAAGAACTGGTAAAGGGAGTGTTACGACCGAGGCGAGAGGGGTGCACTCTTTATTCTAGTCCCACTTCTCCACAGGTCACAACAAATACTTTACATCTTCCCACTTACTGATATAGTCAATCATATACTCTATTTTTCCCAGAATAGAACACATTAACCAGGTTTCTATAATGGACAAAATTATCAGTTTATTATAGAACAAGTCTTAACTAGTAATGAAGTAATGCATAAACACACAGATTAAAATTTTAAAGCCCCCTTTTTACCTTAGCCCCTCACACTTACACACACATACATACACTGGTTAACCGGAAACATAAAAGGGATTTTTTAAAATTCAGAGCTCTGTTACAGACAAAAAAAAAACACTTGGGCTGAATACTTGCTCATTTTTGAAGAAAACAGATGAGATATGTGGTTCCAAAACTGGCCTACAGTCTCGCCTCCGAGTACACATAGACAGGTCACTAGGATCTTTTAGAACAGTTCTTTTCAAGCGGTGTTAAGAATTAATTTAGCAGGCTTTCTTGAAAGACAGCAGACAAGATGAATTGACACAGTGGACTTCTCAGGGTCTTTTAGAGAGTTGCTGGAAAGCGAGCTGGGTTGTGGTCTTCTCTCCTTCCTTCACTTCTTCAGCAGCAGGCTAACTTTATTGGCTGCTTACTCCAGAAGGTAAAACACACTGACCCTACAACCAAATGCCTGTGAGTTTTCTGCCCTCTCAGGTGCACTGCTGTTCCGGAGCTTGTCCAATCAAGGGGCGACTGTCACTTCTCTGCCCACATCTTCCCCTATTTCCAGGGTTTCTGTTCTATTTTTAACTTGAGTCATGTGACAACCAGTACATTGTTGCCAAACCAGTTCTTTCAGTGTCCCCTTGATGACTCTCTTGAAAAAAAAACTGGTCCAACATTTATTCAATTTGACTATGAATTCCTCAAAAAAAACAAATTACTTCCATAACAGGAGTAACATATTAGCATGGATAAAGGACCAGTTAGCTAACAGGAAGCAGAGAGGGATAAATGGGTCTTTTTCAGGTTGGCAAACTGTAACTAGTGGAGTGCCACAGGGATCAGCCTTGTGACCCCTCCTCACCTGATTGTAACATCTATCAAAAATCTATCTAACTCAGCCTTGAACAAATTTAATGACCCAGCCTCCATTGTTTTCTGGGGAAGAGAATTCCACTGACGAACGACCCTTTGTGAAAAAGAATTCTCCTCATCTCCATCTTAAAAGGGAGATCTCATTCTTAAACTGTGTCCCCTAGTTCTAGTCACCCCCACAAGAGGAAACATCCTCTCGGTATCCACTCTATCAATTTACAATTTATATCAATGACTTGGATGAAGGGGCCAAATATATGGTAGCTAAATTTGCTGATGACACAAAGATAGGAAGGAAAGTAATTTGTCAAGAGGAGTTAAAGAGACTACTGAAGGATACAGATAGGTTAAGTGAGTGGGCAAAAATTTGGCAGATGGAGTATAATATGGGAAAATGTGAACTTGTCCACTTTGGCACGAAGAACAGAAAAGCAGTATACTATTTCAATGGAGAGACTGCAGAACCCAGTGATACTGAGGGATCTGGTGTCCTGGTACCTGAATCACAAAAGGTTAATATGCAGGTACAGCAAGTGATTAGGAAAGCAAATGGAATGCTGGCATTTATTGCAAGGAGAATAGAGTATAAAAGTCAGTAAGTTTTACTGTAGCTGTACAGGACCTTGATGACACCATATTTGGAGTACTGTGTACAATTTTGGTGTTCTTATTTGAAAAAGGATATAATTGCGTTAGACGCAGTTCAGAAAAGGTTCACTTGACTCATTCCGAGGATGAAGGGCATATCTTATGAAGAAAGGTTGAACAAGTTGGGCCTATACCCACTGATGTTTAGAAGAATGAGAGGTGATCTTATTGAAACAGAAAGGATCCTGAGGGGACTTGATAGAGTGGATACTTGGAGGATGTTTCCTCTTGTGGGGGTGACTAGAACTAGGGGACACAGTTTAAGAATGAGATCTGCCTTTTAAGATGGAGATGAAGAGAATTCTTTTTCACAAAGGGTCGTTAGTCTGTGGAATTCTCTTCCCCAAAAGGCAGTGGAGGCTGGGTCATTAAATTTGTTCAAGGCTGAGTTAGATAGATTTTTGATATATGTTACAACCAGGTGAGGAGGGGGTCGCAAGGCTCCCCTCTTGCCCTTCCTCTTGTTTGACCACAACAGGTTTTATTCCTTTTTTAAAATAGTGGTTCTGCTTACCATCTCAGTGAGTGATTTACCTTCGTTGTGATCCCAAAGAACCAAGTGGACAGGTTTTCTTGAGTTTAAACAAGAAAGAGGTGAGTTGATGGTACTTAAAAAAGACTAAACACAATCTAGATAAAATGATAAAATTACACAACACTTTCACACACGCATATGAGAATCATACACACAAATAGAGTACAGAGTGATAAGAAATGGGTAGGTTTGGATTAGAGTCCAGAACAAGTAAAGGTTAATACACAGTCGGTGGGGTTGGATGATTCCATTGTCTTCCGACTGAAGTTGTGATCTTGACGTCTTTGGCTAGTAGCAGTGCACTTTGTGGCTGGCCCAGCTGGCTCAGGATTTTCTTGGACACAGAATGGTAGGTGGCTTTCTTCCCCTGGGGTCTCTGTGTCTGTTGTAATCTGTATGCTTGGATGGTCCACAATCGCAGACAATTTTTAAACTTGTAATGTTATCTGGAGGGGGAGAGAGAGACACACACACACACACACACACATACAGTCCCACTGGGATTCTGCCTGGTTAACACATGAAGCCTGTCTGCTTCAAGGTCTCAGTAGCTTGTCTCTTGTGTGTAACAAAACTCCCAATTTTACACAGCCTTGGGAGACGGTCACGTGGTTCTCTCAATCCCCCTTTGTATTTAATGAGGTCCAAAGTCTAAAACCCAAAACCTCTCTCAGGTGGTATTGTCAGTGTTTACTCTCTGGAAGGATGTCTCCACTCATAAATGCCTCAAGATGGCTTGGAATGTCCCGCTAACGAGGGTAATATGGATAATCTACTCAGTTAGCCAAAGCATTGTTCTGGAATGGCTTCTTGTTAGACATGTGTATCTGTTGGGGGTAGTGGCTGACGCAGCTACATATACGAGATGGAGTATAGCCACATATTGTTATAAAATGGAGTATTTACCGAAGGCATTGTGGGGCAAGGTTAGCTCAACCACATTCCTGCGAATATTACTGCAAACACAGACAGTTAGGGTGACCTAGCAGGGCCTCTCCTATCAGTGCAGAGGCAGCTGCTTTGTATAACTGCTAGCTGCACAAAGAAATCAGGGATGTGGGTCTGATAAGAATGAACTGAGTAGAAAGATTCATTAAGGAGGCTCAAGGACAGTTGATAAAGGTGTCTGGTGAACATCATGAGATGGTCAGGAACTGACCATGAGCTGATCACACAGCCACATGATACCTAATTATTAATCCTATTGGCAATGTATGTAATGTATGTAATCAATAAACGTTACGATTGGATTGTATCCAGCCGGGATGGGCTGAGTAAATGTATAAGACCTGATTTCCTTTGTTCAATGGCGAGGTACCTGAACTGCCCAGAGGCCTGCTCCCCGCCGGTGTAAAACAATAAACTCTTTGACGGTTGGATCAGATCTAGCTGTCGAGTGATTCATTTAGTCATTCCACCCCAACATCTCAAATTCAATCTCCTGGAATGTGAGGTATTTCAGATGCAAATTGCAATGGTCATCTTGGCTGCCATTTTTAAAAAGTTAACTGCAGGGTTCCAGCTCTTTTTCTTTTATTAAAAGTTTAATGTAGGTTTCCAACTGATGAATTTTTAAAATCCTCATTCGGCACAACAGGTTTGCTTGACAATAGACAAGGGAGTCAACAGTTATGGGGGGCAGACAGGAAAGTGCAGTTGAGACCACAAACAGATCAGCCATAATCTTACTGAACAGCAGAGCAGGCTCGAAGGGCCAAATGGCCTGCTCCTGCTCCAAAGTCCTATGTTCCTATGTAACTGGCACAGTGTTATGCACAATGTTGCATTCATTTTTCTGAGTTTGGAGTCAATATTGTCGGGCTGGCGGAATATGACAAAACGCTAACTTGCACCTGATTGGACTGGAGAGTGTTTGAAGTCGATACGGAGTGCATAAAATAGAAATCTGGTCCATTCCTTAGCACAAAGATCCCTCAGATTGATGAAGGCACAGCTCCACTCTCCACCAAAACAAATTTGACCAGACTTTACTGCAGAAAGCATGCAAATTCCCTTATAAGAAAACATCTTTAATCTGTGTGGCAGTTTGATTGTGCACTTGCATGGTGCAACATATTGAAAAGACTTTATTCCTCTTCTCCAAAGTTCAGACTCTCAAATTAGACACATAAACCATCAACCGGTTGTCAAAAAACTTGAAGCTAAAGATTACACCCACATCCAATAGCAAATCCACCAAATGTTATTGAGCACTACAATTGGTGTAACCTTAGAAAGCTGACATTTCACATTTCTCCTGGTTACATCAACGTACTTCAAACTGCTGTCACATCGCTAAATGCATCTTAATGAGAACATCCCATCCCAACATGAAAATGTTTACAGATAGAAAAAGAAGATTTCTCCGATCAGCCAAGTTCCCAAATTTAATCCTCAGCTGCTGCTGAGTTAGTTCAACAATTGGTTTCAGCACACTAGGTTTAAGGAAAGGGGAAAAGAAACAGCTCGTGCTTGCACTGCTGGTTTTCTCCAGCAATCCTTGCTGGAAACATGTATGACTGAAGCTTGGTGAGAGAAGGATCATGCTCAGTTGAAATATCCTTCTCAATGGTCACCATTAAGACACACACAAATAATGGTTACTCCAGCAAGCTACCAGGAATCATAGTCCAGAAAGGAGTTTGTGGCTTCAGGAGAACAGTAAAAGGAGGAAAACTGGTCAGTTTAAAAACAAAATTAGATGTGCAATTGAAAATAGAAGGAAAAAAAATCTCAAACAGTTTTTTGCTACTATTGGAAGGCTCATCTTAGTGCTCTTCTGCAAATCAACACTTCTGGTTGGAAGAGAAGCTCATAGCCCACCTATCAGTGTGCATCAAAGCACATCGTCACTGAAAATTCAATGGTTCAATTGTTGCTCTCAATATTCAGCAATCGCTCTAATATTGAAACTAAAAGCAACTCAACACATTTATTCAGTGAGTACCCATTACTTCTGCACAATCTTCAACCTTTCAACATGTACATGATATTGATTATAATTTGGTCACATTTTCAAAAAGTAAAAAAAACTGACTAGGTAGCAAAACATTGGTGCAATGATAGATAAAAACAACAGAGAGTAGTAAATGCAAATTGCTCATTTAATCAAGTATTCACCTGAGATTTTCACCAGGCCTAAGTAAGTAAAATTACACTGGTGGGGATTTGCATTTAGTGGTCTCGTCATATTTGATGAAACTATTATATTGCATGATGTTTTCATTTGTTGTTACAGGATCAAAAAGTAATGACCAACAAATGTGCATGTACACCAGTACATTAGGCCCAGTGGGACAGCATTTCAGGAATGCTGGAAGGTTTGTGTGTGAAGGAAGGATAAGGCAAAGCACATGGTTTAGAAATTCTTCATTAGACCACCTCACTCATGACACATGGGCCAAGTTTATTTTTATTAATCCTACATAAAACACACGCACTACCGTTTACAATACTTGTAACCTATCTTACTTAAAACCACACAAACTGGAACAGGATCCATCAAAATTAACATGTTGCAATTTTCTTTTGCAACTTCCAGCAAGTGTTTCCTCACACTCCCCCTTGGAATATTCTTAATGTACTATTCTATGCAAAGTTTGTGAGTGGGCAATATGCTCCCGTGCTTCTAAACTTCTTTGGAACCAGCTGCTGGTAAATGCAATAGAAGGGTGTGGGATGGCTCTTTGTTCAAACGCCACACTTACCCACCATCTTTAAAGAAATGCTTGCTCTACTGCCTGCCCCACCATGGTGCAAAGCCAAGATCAGAAACTCAAATGGCAGACAATAATGGGCATGAGCTAGCTTCACTAGGTTTGCTCCAGTTTGCTCCTTCACTAGGTTTGTTGTCGCCATTTTAGAAATTAGTGGCAAAGTACAGGCAACATGCAGCCATAAAAAAATGAATAATTCATCTGGACTTATTCCAGGATCAGGAAGGAATTTGAGTTAAAGTTAATTGTTTTTGACTGTAGTCAGAATAGGATAAAGCACAAATTTTATCTTCAGTTCTAATGATTGTGCATCGACCTGAAACGTTAACTCTGTTTTTCTCTCTACAGATGCTGCCAGATCTGCTGAGTATTGCCAGCATTTTCTGTTTTTATTTCAGATTTCCAGTATCCGCAGTATTTTGCTTTTGTTGTAGTTTTTTCTAGAAATCTGATATTTTGATCTACAAGGGAGTCAAGGATTATGAGGGGCAGGCAGGAAAGTGGAGTTACTGCCACTATCAGATCAGCCATGATCTTACTGAATGGCAGAGCTAGTGAGCTGGGGGTCAGGGCAGTCCTGTTACAAGATGCTGAATCAGGTATACAAAGGCCAGTGGGATACTTTTCCAAAAAAACTAAATTGACACCAAAGAAGATATTCAACAGTGGAAAAAGAAACCCTAGGTCTATTATTAGCTCTTAAACATTTTCAAGTCTATGTCTGCCACGACTACAGAGAGACACTAGTATATACTGATCATAACCCCCTAGCCTTTGTGGAAAAATTCAAAAACCAGAATGCCAGACTATTCTGATGGAGCTAACTATTACAGCCCTATTATTTAAAGATTATCCACAATGCGGGACAAAATAATGTGACTGCAGATGCTTTATCTAGAAGCTAACTTTGCTTTGAGTTCGAGGTACAAAGCAGAACTGTATTAGCTACAAGAAAAGAGTGAATGAGTATGAGTGTGAAAATGAGTTTTTAAATTTTTCATCTTTTTTTTCACACTTTGTAATAAAACGCATTTAAAAATGGCATTTCATTCTTCTGCATACAGTAAACAGCTACAAATACTGGTGATGTTTAGAGGACTTCAGTGTTGAGTAATGTTGCCCTTAGCTAATATCCATGATACACAACAGTTGAGGAGATTCCAGGTTACAATTTCACTTTCACACAATTATTAAGTCACAGCACCTGCCATTTAACCCACTGAATGCCTGCTTTTACTTCAACATTAAACCACTGTTGTCTGATGAGCAGCCTACACAAGAAACATACACACGGGGCAGCGCAGTGGTTAGCACCGCAGCCTCACAGCTCCAGGGACCCGGGTTCGATTCTGGGTACTGCCTGTGCGGAGTTTGCAAGTTCTCCCTGTGTCTGCGTGGGTTTCCTCCGGGTGCTACGGTTTCCTCCCACATGCCAAAGACTTGCAGGTTGATAGGTTAACTGGCCATTATAAATTGCCCCTAGTATAGGTAGGTGGTAGGGAAATATATAGGGACAGGTGGGGATGTGGTAGGAATATGGGATTAGTGTAGGATTAGTATAAATGGGTGGTTGATGGTCGGTACAGACTCGGTGGGTCGAAGGGCCTGTTTTAGTGCTGTATCTCTAAACTAAACAAAAAAGTTTTCTGAGGCTAAAACCAGGTCACTGATTCTGCAAATTTATGACCTGATGCAGCCACATGACAGATCTCAACATAGAACCCACACTAAAATGGCAAGTTACAATAAGACTAAATCACTTGATCTGGTTAAATAATTGATTAGGTACATGAACACTTGATTTATAGGATGATGCAAGATACTGCACAAGCATGGATCCAGTCCAATAAAAATACAAAAAGGGAGTTAAGCAAAGTGCTCCTCCTCCAACAGTGATGAGCAGAATTTAGACTGAGCCTCACACTCAATTGCACGATAATTTTCTCCAAAACATCATTTTATTTTACCCACAAATTGTATAGACACATATAGATACACACGCCTGTACACAAACATGCACATAATACATTTTAGCACACATATACAAAGGATATGAAAACTATAAATAATATGGCATATGTAGCTTGAGCACCTCCTGCTGAAAGGAAATATACTGAGTTAACTCCCAACGGTGTCCCCAAATTCAAGTGTGTTTGTGGTTTTATCTTGAATGTCTTTCTCATCTCCTTTCCAGCCAATCACACTGCAAACTCTCTGCAGCACCTCCACTGCAAGTCCCCATGCTAATTTGGTTGACACATGCAATGGATTTGGTGAGCCTGTACAGCAAACTGCACAAATCTCATTTTAAATCCTGTGAAAAAGACACAGCCTGAAATATTTATGAAAAAAAGGAAGACTGCCCATTTTCTTTCCTAATTAATGGGTCACTAATGAACTCATAGGAATGCACAACTTAGAAATGTGCAATTTCTCAGCAGTCATTTAGTTACCAGATTACAAGAGATGTACTCCTATTTTCTGCTAAGAGGAATTTCATTCCTTTCTGCCTGCAGTTAAGCGTAGCTGCTGCACACACTTGGGGCTTAGACGAAAATGCAATTAAATTTGACTTAATGTTCAAAAAGCAACTTTTAAACAGCAATTTAAAGAAAAGATATTAGCAAACCCAGCAATACAAATTATATTAATTATATTCCTATAACATGCAGGTTTTTTTGAAAACCCAAGCTTGGCTTCAGCAAAACTTTGTGACTAGACTTTGCATGTTCCCTCCTGCCCTCTTTAATCATGGCAGTGCCTGAACTATGGACCTTGGCCCTTCACCAAGGTTTCTCAATTTGGAAAAACAAATTATCCTGCTCTGCTTCCCATGGTGTCAATATGACAAGTTCCTAAGGTGGCTTTTCTGACCTCCCATAACCAACTTAGCATGCAGAACTTAGCACACCCACAGTATGTTGTATGTTGAAGTCAGTCAGACATCTGCTAGCTCCAGCCTTGAGCTCATAGGGTCACATGAAGAACATGACAGCAACCTTTAGCCTTCATGTACTATTTACAAACTTGTTAACTCAGGATTCACTCATGAATATTTCTATTAAAGCTCACAATCTACACTTCACTTTTGATAATTTTCTGCATAATATCCTTTCCCTTACACACACATACCTTATTTCTACCCAGTACATAGCGGTTTCCTGTTTTGCAGAAAATCTCAACTCCAACAGCAATATATTTGGGACGAATCCGATCACTATACTCTCTGTATAACATTATCAGTTAGGCAGTGGATTACACCAGATGTGGCGAAAAGCTCTACTGTTCCAACTAAGCACTCACTGCCTAAATTAATCTCTTGTTCTTTCTAAGCTCCACCAGTGTTCAGAGGTCACTTTTCAAAATGCATGAAGTACCATTTTCTAGCATGCCATTCCAATCTGACACACAGTCCTAAAGCCAGTCTGTTATCAGTGTAATCATTACTTCAATACCACTGGCAGTTTTAGCAACAATAATCCGGTTCAAAATTAACACTCACTTGCACAAGTGTGGATTAATTAAGGAAACCAGCATGGATTTGTTAAAGGCAAATCGTGCTTAACAAACTTGACTGAGTTTTTGATAAGAGAGAGGGTGAGTGAGAGCAATGCGGTTGATGTGGTGTACATGAACTTCCAAAAGATGTTTGATAAAGTGCCACAAAATAGGTTTGCCACCAAAGTTGAGCCCATGGAATAAAAGGAACTGTGGCAGCATGGATAGAAAGTTTGCTGAGGAACAGGAAACAGTGGGTAGTGGTGAACAGTTGTTATTCGGACTGGAGGAAGGTATATACTGGGATCCCCAAGGGTCTTGGAAAAACTTTGTATGATTAGAGTCAACATGGTTTTAAGAAAGGGAAATCATGCTTGACAAATTGATTTGAGTTTATTTTGAGGATTTAACTAGTAGGGTCGATAAAGGGGAGCCAGCAGATGTAGTATACTTGGATTTCCAAAAGGCATTTGATAAAGTGCCAAACAAAAGGTTAATATACAAGATAAGGGCTCATGGAGTTGAGGGTAGTATGTCAGCACGGATAGAGGATTACTTAACGGACAGGAGAGTTGGGATAAACAGAGCATTTTCAATTTGGCAGGCTGTAACTAGTGGAGTGCCACAAGGATCAGTTCTGGGGCCTCAGCTGTTTACAATCTATATTAATGACTTAGACGAAAAGCCAAAAGTAGTGTATCCAAATTTGCTGACAATACAAAGCTAGGTGGGAATGTAAGCTGTGAGCGGGACACAAAGAGGCTGCAAAGAGTAGACAGGTTAAGTGAGTCGGCAACAAGGTGGCAGATGGAGTATAATGTGGGAAAGTATGAGGTTATTCACTTCAGTACTAAGAATAGAAAAGCAGAATATGTTTAAAAGGTGTGAAACTTGTAAATGTTGATGTTCAGAGAGACTTGCGTGTACTTGTACAAGGAACACAGAAAGTTGACATGCAGGTACAGCAAACAATTAGGAAGGAAAATGGTTGTTGGCCTTTATTGTAAGGGGATTAGAGTACAAGGTTTTTGCTACAATTGTGTAGGGCTAAGGCTTTAGTAAGATCACACCTGGGGTACTGTGTGCAGTTTTGGTCCCCATATTTAAGGAAGGTTATACTTACATTGGAGGAGGTACAGTGAAGGTTCACTAGATTGGTTCTGAGGATGAGATGGTTCTCCTATGATGGAGAGGCTGAGTAAATTGGGTCTCTACTCTGTGGCGTTTGGAAGAATGAGAGATGATCACATTGAAACATACAAGATTCTGAAGGGGTTTGATAGGGAAAACAATAAGAGGTTGGAGAATCTAGAACACAGCGGCAAAGACTCAGCATGAGGTGTCCATCATTTAGGATTGAGATGAGGAGAAATTTCTTCACTCAGAGAGTTGTGAATCTTTGGAATTGTCTACCCCATAGAGCTGTGGTTGCTCCATTGTTAGGTACATTTAAGGCTGAGATAGATTTTTGGTCTCTCAGGGAATCAGTGGATCGGAACAGCAGGCAGAAATATGGATTTGAGGCTGAAGATCAGCCATGATTGTATCAAATGGTGCAGCAGGCTCCTGGGCGCCTGCTCCTGCTCCTATTTCTTATGTTCTTAAAGGTCGGTACTACGATCACTGCTTTTCTTAACAGTAATGACCTAGCCTTGGATGTACTGGATACAAATTCAAATTTTGCAGATGACACAAAACTTGGAAGTATTGTAAAGTGTGAGAAGGATAGTGATAGACTTCAAGAGGGCATAGGTTGGTGGAATGGGCGGACTTGTGGCAGATGAAATTTCATGCAGAAAAGTGTGAAGTGACACATTTTAGTCCGAAGAATGAGGAGAGGCAATATAAAATAAAGGAGTGCAGGAACAGAGAGAGACCTCGGGGTATATGTGCACAAATCGTTGAAGGTGGTAGGGCAGGTTGCGAAAGTTGCTAAAAAAAGCATATGGGATCCTGGGCTTTGAAATTAGAGGCATCGAGTAAAAAAGCAAGGAATGTACGATAGACCTTTATAAAAAACTGGTTTGGCCTCAGCTGGAGTCTTGTGCCAATTCTGGGCACTGCACTTTAGGAAGAATATGAAGGCTTTAGAGAGGGTCCAGATAAGATTTCAGAATGGCTCCAAGGATGAAGGGCTTCAGTTAAGCAGACAGATTGGAGAATATAGGGTTGTTCTTCCTAGAGAAGAGTGAGGGGAGATTTTTTTTAAAAAATTCATTCATGGGTGTGGGTGTCGCTGGCCAGGCCAGTATTTATTCCCCATCCCTAATTGCCCTTGAGAAGGTGGTGATGAGCTACCTTCTTGAACCGCTGCAGTCCTTGGGATGTAGGTACACCAACAGTGCTGTTAGGAAGGGAGACCCAGGATTTCGACCCTGGGTGAAGGAACGGTGATATAGTTCCAAGTCAGGATGGTGTGTGGCTTGCAGGGGAACTTGCAGGTGATGATGTTCCCATGCATTTGCTGCCCTTGTCCATCTATTTGGTAGAAGTCGCGGGTTTGGAAGATTGCTGTCGAAGGAGCCTTGGTAAGGTGCTACAGTGCATCTTGTAGATGGTACACACTGCTGCCACAGTGCATTGGTGGTGGAGGGAGTGAAGGTGGTGGATGGGGTGCCAATCAAGAGGGCTGCTTTGTCCTGGATGGTGTCGAGCTTCTTGAGTGTTGTTGGAGCTACACCCATTAAGGCAAGTGGAGAGAATTCTATCACACTCCTGACTTGTGCTTTGCAGGTGGTGGACTGGCATTGGAGAGATAGGTCAGTTACTCGCTGCAGAATTCCTAGCCACTGACCTGCTTTCGTAGCCACTGCATTTATGTGGCTGGTCCAACTAATGTCTGGTCAATGGTAACCCCATGATGTTGAGGTGGGGGATTGAATGGTGCTGAACATTGTGCAATCATCAGCAAACATCCCCACTTCTGACCTTATGATGGAAGAAAGGTCATTGATGAAGCAGCTGAAGATGGTTGGGCCCAGGACACGACCCTGAGGAACTCCTGCAGTCTTGTCCTGGGACTGAGAATATTGACCTCCAACAATCACAACCATCTTCCTTTGTGTGAGGTATGACTCCAACCAGCAGAGAATTTTCCCCGATTCCCATTGATTCCAGTTTTGCTAGGGCTCCTCAATGCTCGGTCAAATGCTGCCTTGATGTCAAGGGGAGTCAATTTCACCTCACCTCTGGAATTCAGCTCTTTTGTCCATGTTTGGGCCAAGGCTGTAATGAGGTCAGGAGCTAAACGGCCCTGGCGGAACCTAAACTGAGCATCAGTAAGCAAGCTATTGCTGAGCAAGTGCTGCTCGATAGCACTACCGACAACACCTTCCAGAGGATCGAGAGTAGACTGATAGGGTGGAATTGACCGGATTGGATTTGCCTTGCATTTTGTGGACAGAACATACCTAGGCAATTTTCCACATTGCCAGGGAGATGCCAGTGTTGTAGTTGTACTGGAACAGCTTGGTTAGGGGCGCAGCTAGTACTAGAGCACAAGTCTTCAGTACTATTGCCGGAATGTTGTCAGGGATCATAGCCTTTGCAGTATACAGTGCTTTCAGCCGTTTCTCGATATCATGTGCAGTGAATTAGATTGGTTGAAGACTGGCATGCTGGGGACTTCAGGAGGAGGCCAAGATGATTCGTCCACTCGCCATTTCTGGCAGAAATGCTTTGTTGAGGGTGGGGATATTTGTGGAGCCTCCTCCTCCTGTTGGTTATTTAACTGTACACCACCATTCATGACTGGATGTGGCAGGACTACAGAGCTTAGTTCTGATTCGTTGGTTGTGGGATTGCTTAGCTCTGTATATCGTATGCTGATTCCACTGTTTGGTATGCAAGTAGTCCTGTGTTGTAGCTTCACCGGGTTGACACCTCATTTTTATGTTTGCCTGGTGCTGCTCCTGGCATACCCTCCTGCACTCTTCATTGAACCAGGGTTGATCCCCTGGCTTGATGTTAATGGTAGAGTGGGGGATATGCTGGGCCATGAGGTTACAGATTGTGGTTGAGTACAATTCTGCTGCTGCTGATGGCCCACAGCGCCTCATGGATGCCCAGTTTTGCATTGCTAGATCTGTTTGAAATCTATCCCATTTAGCACGGTGGTAGTGCCACACAACACTGGGTTTCCAAAAGGACTGTGCGGTGGTCACTCCTACCAATACTGTCATGGACCGATGCATTAGCAGCAGGTAGATTGGTGAGGACGAGGTTAAGTAGGTTTTTCCCTCTTCCTGGTTCCCTCATCACCTGCTGCAGACCCAATCTAGCAGCTTTACCTTTTAGGATTTGTACAACTTGGTCAGTAGTGGTGCTACCGAGCCACTCTTGGTGATGGACATTGAAGTCCCCCACCCAGAGAACATTCTGTGCCCTTGCTACTCTCAGTGCTTCTTCCAGTTGGTCTTCAACATGGAGAAGCACTGCTTCATCAGCCGAAGTGGGGGCAGTAGGTGGCAATCAGCAGGAAGTTTCCTTGCCCATGTTTGACTTCATGGGGTCCAGAGACAATGTTCAGCACTCCCAGGGCAACTCCCTCCCGACTCTATACCACTGTGCTGCCACCTCTGGTGGGTCCGTCCTGCCGGTGAGACAGGGCAAACCCAGGGATGGTGATGGTCGTGTCTGAGACATTGTTTGTAAGGTATGATTCCATGCCTATGACTAAGTTAGACTGTTGCTTGGCTAGTCTGTGGGACAGCTCTCCCCATTTTGGCACAAGCCCCCAGATGTTGGGATGACTTTGCAGGGTCGACAGAGCTAGGTTTTCCGTTGGCATTTTCAGTGCTGAGGTCAATGCCAGGTGGTCCATCCAGTTTCATTCCTTTTCTTAGATTTCATAGCGATTTGATACAACTGAGTGGCTTGCTAGGCCATTTCAGAGGGCATGTAAGAGTCAGTCACATTGCTGGGGTCTGGTGTCACATGTAGGCCAGATCAGGTAAGGACGGCATATTTCCTTCCTTAATGGACATTAGTGAACCAGATGGGTTTTTAGAACAATCATAGTCATCATTAGACTAGCTTTTAATTCTAGATTTTTTAACTGAATTCAAATTTCACCATCTGCCTTGGTGGGATTTAAACCCATGGGCCCAGAGCATTAGCCTGGGCCTCTGGATTACCAGTCCAGTGACACCACCGCCATGTAGTCCCCCGGTGTTCAAAATTGTGAGGGGACTGGGCAGAGTAGATAGTTCCCATTGGCAGAAGGGTCAAGTGCCAGAGGACACTGATTTAAGGCAATTTGCAAAAGAACCAACAGCAACATGAGGAAATGCTTTTTTATGCAAATACTGGTTAGGATCTGGAATTCAGTGCCCAACAGGGTGGTGGAGACAGATTCATCTGTGGCTTTCAAAAAGAAATTGAATAAGCACCTGAACAGAAAAAAATCTGCAGGGCTTAGAGGAATGGGCGCGGGAGTCGGACTAGCTAAATTGCTCTTGGAGAGAGCCGGCACAGACATGACGGGCCAAATGGCCTCCCTCTGTGCTGTAGCCTATGATTCCAGATCTATTGATGATTGCTTAGTACAGTAACAACACACCTGAGATCCAAACTAATAATGCAGTTTAGTAGTCCATTCAAGAAACAACTGCCATTTTCAAATGCAAGTTTTAGGTTTGTAACATGGCCTACTCTACCAGTAACATATGCTTTGAAAGGTTGCTGCCACACAGTAAAAGCATTTTCTACCAGACTAACCGCTTCACAACCAGTAGCATAACTGCATCATTGTAATACCAATCACATCAGCTGCTTTACATTTGAAAGACAGAAAACATGCTGCATCAAAATATACTTCAGTAGTCAACCTGAGAGTTGAGCTTCAGTGGAAGCTGTTGCTGGCTGTTCAAGGATTTGAGCATTTTTGAGAAATGCCATTAAGGGTAGATATGGCCGCACAGCACAACACTGCTACTTTAACCAAAATCTTAATTCTGCAAATTGCTTCTGGTCTATTGCTTAAAATGCACAAACAAATTCAGTTTATGCATGAATGAACACATAAATGAACTATCAAAACACTAAACCCAGCAAAGGATTTAGGAACCAATTTAAGCACAATTCAACCAAGTGGAGCACTCAGCCTGAAAACTACAATTCCTTCCAAAGAAAGGCCACCAAATCAGGGCTAAATCAGAGGACAAAGCACAACAGGAGGAATAATATCAAAATATCTCATCTGCCAACAGCACTCTTGAGGATTAAATCTGAGCTATGACATGACTTTCCATTTGCATTGGAGCTAGACTCATAATATCAGTCTCCAACCATAGCTGCATGACAGCATGGTTAGAAGTGCGTTTCTTGTTACTTCCACAGCAGCCAGTTGAAAATTTTTAAGATTAAGCACGTTAAGATTTAACCACCATCAGAATGAACTGCAAGATAAAAATCTTCCAAAAATCATGTCTATTTAAATACCACTGGTGCAATTACTGACAGTTTCTCACAATATAAACGTAAAAACAATGACCATCTGATCCATCCAGCCTGCCCCACACAATTGTAATACCTTGTATATCATAATATATACACTTCCCACCCCAACCCAAACTATGTTGTTTCCTGAAAGAAGCAGAAAACAGATTAAAACCCAAGCCAATTTGGGGGTGGGGAAATCTGAGAAATGGCTCTCCAACCACCCATGGCAATTGAAACTGAAGGAGAACACTCTGGCCCCGCTAATTCTATGCACTACCTACCTTTTGTATGAGGTGATCTGCACCCCAACCAGAAACGAATCCAGATCTCACTTGAAGGAATTCAGTCAATCAGCGTCCACTGCACGAGGCAGCAACCTGTTCCAGTGAACCATTACTTTTTGAGAAAAGACCCAGCTCCTGGTATCTAACCTAGTTCTGACCTTATACAACTTAAAATTGTGAGCCATGGTGCTCCCTAACCTATTTAAATGGAACAAACAGTACGATCAAAAACCATCTATTCCCTTAATCATCTTATAAATTTCAATCAGATCACCTCTAACTCTACACTCCTCTCAAGAGTCCAGTGCCAGCTTTTTTAGCCTATCTTGATAACTAAGATGCTTCAAGTTGGGAATTAATCTAGTGGTCCAACTATGCCCACTTTCCAAACCCTCAATATCACCCAACATGTGAGGAGACCAAAACTGGACACCATTCTAAACTTAGACCTGGCCAAGGTCTTGTACAAGGGCAAAATAGTACACAGTGGTATAAATTGTCTGGAAAAAAAACATCCAAACACCCTATTTGCTCTAGCTATTGCTTTATGGCACTGCTCCTGAACCTTTAGAGATATATGCTCCAGACTGCCCAGATCTCTTTCTTTGTCCACCTGCTTTAATGCTTTTTCCTGAAGGGTGTATGGATATTCAGCATTCTCCCTGCCAACATCCACTACACTGCACTTCTCTAAGTTAAACATGATTTGCCAATCAAAACCCCAATCCTCCAACACATTTAGATCCACCTGAAGCAATGGAGCATCATCTGGATTATATTACCTTCCTGCACTGAATCCACATCTGGCTCTTCTTTGTGATTCAACAACCTTGAAAGCCGGTTCGATACTGTAGTGAAGAAGCCACGTATAAAATCAGTTCTTTGCTCAGCATCTGAATGGACTTGTCTCAAAGGTCGTTTCTCTATGTGTGAAGAGCAACCAGGTTCAGAGATAGATCGGTGGTAAGGGATTGTTGCCAGTTTGGTACTTGCTTGCGCCACCTGGGCTGGATGTTGCTCCAGGATATCATCCGATCCAGTGTATTTAAGGTGGCGCTTAGTCTGTCTTGGCTCATCCCAGTCGACTGAACTCGTATCGCTCACGTCAGAAAAAATCCTCCTGCTAACGTTCCACGAAAACCTTGAGGCCGAGCGCCATGTATAAGCATTCGGTGGTTTGACAGGCTCTGAGTGGGCCCGCTTGTATATCTTCCATTTTGGTTTTGAGGGTGTGCGCCATTGATAGGCATTTAGACTGGGGGGATTCCTGCCACTGTGAGCCGAGTCTGAGAGGGATCTTCTGTAATCACCCCGAGAGGAGGAAACTTGTTTTTTGAACACATTCATCTTTCAGATTTGTAAAACTTGAGTCTTCCCCTCCCAAATTCAAATAAAAACAATGCCCTTAACGTACAGCACCAAATTAAAAAGTCACAGCTTGTACTAAAACGGCTTCAAAATTTCCATGTGAGGATGCACATAGACACGTCACAACCACTTCCTATCGAGCTGCTTCTTGACGTTGTATTACAAGAAAGGAAGTTGGCTTCAAACATTGCACAGACAACCACAGCTTTAGACCTAAATCCATCAACCGAAAGTCTGCAGAACCAACGGGTGCTCATAAGAAAAAGATTTCCCCAAAATTTAAAAGAACATTTCTCATGGGGTTTTGCAGGCAACCACTGTGACAAGAATATTCTGAAAACAAGAGTGGCTATTTACACTAGCCTCTTGAAAGAGTCAGGGAGAAAAACAGCCCAGTAAATGTCAGTACTAAACATAACAGGACAACATCCAATCATCATAGAACTGAAATGTTACTCAGTTGGAATAATTAGTAGCAGCATGGGATGCGTGTTGAGATTTAGCAACCCTGAATGAAATAGTCATTTGGTAGTACACAACTTGAGTATTACTGAAAAGAGACATTTTGTCGAAGCTTATCGTCTTGCACTCATCAGATCAAATCGCAAAAATGCCAACGTAAGGGAAAGCAGCAAATTTATACTGTATGAGAAGAGAGTGCTGATTGGTTGGTAAGTGGACTCCAATTGGTCGAGGCATTGCCATGGAGAATGCACCAGTTTATGGTGACTGACAGTTAACTGCCAAGCTTTGTTGAATTTAAACCAGGCAGACTGACTCTGATTGGTCAAGGCATTGCCCTGAGGAATGAACCACCGAATCGCTGTCACTTATTTTGTTTAGCTGAAACAGGAGCAATATCTGTACAAGTTCTTTCTGTCTGCAAAGAACAGGGCCCTGTGTATGAATATATGTAGCTTCCAGTATGCGCAAATGCGTCACACTGCGAGCCCGACTAACAATCTTAAATTGGTTGTCAGCGTAATTCTTAGCACACTGAGGATTATTTAGCAAATGCTGTCTAATTGCGGAATCACATCTAATGTTGGACACTGTGTTTTGAGTTTTACAAGCATGGGCTGGTTGGGTACAGCCTGTACCTTGCCCGTTTCAAACAGTGGAAAAGACTTGTTCTTTGATACAATCCGCCAGTCTTTGGGACGCACAGCCTATATACCGATCATCACACTGGCATCGAAATTATATCACATAACTCATTTGTGTGATGAGCAGAACGCCTTTTTGGCTTGACAGCAGCATCCTATTAGTGGTGAACACCACACGTGTTGCTACTGCATAGTAGCAGCGTGAAACAACTAGCTTCACTTGTTGCTCAAATTTTTGGGATACATTACCCTTTCAGCGTAATCTGAAGTCGACTGGGCACTTTGTGGGGCCGAAAATGACAGCCCGAGGCCTGTTCATAAGTTTGTACGATATACAGCGAGAAATGATGTGACCAAGGTCGTCATTATCACGCAGGATGCCTTTGAGTCACCCTATTTCAGCTTCAAGATTGCATGGTGAGCAAATGGCTCAGGCCCTATTTACAAGGTTGTCGATAAAGCCAATCTTATAGCGCGTGGAACTGTAAGAATCCCAACGCGTATATTGACCAGTGAAGGTAGGCTTGCGGTAGACCGTGATAGAGAACCCAGTGGCAGATTTCTCACCAGTATGTCAAGGAAAGGGAGCTCCATTTCAAAGGTGAATTTGAATGCAGGATGGAGCCCATTAAGATGTGTAAGGAAATCATTACATGCAGCTGCAGATTCAAAGAGAGCAAACGTATCATCGACATATTGGAAATATGCAAGAGGTCGAAGGTTAGGTGTCATTCCCTTGAAGACACATTTCTCATGGAACCCAACAAAGATGTATGCGAGAGCTGGGCCTAGGGGGGATCCCATGGCAACACCACCTATTTGGGCATACATGGTGTCGTTATAACTGAACTCAACTACGCGAGTTGCTGAGCTCATAAGTTCAATGAATACCAACTCACGCAATGGTGCTGGTTCCAGATGACCATGATATAGTGCTGCAGCGCAAATATCTATGGCTTCCTTAAGTGGTACATTGGTGAATAGGCTAGCAATGTCAAATCAGCACATGGACACGGCATTGCTATCAATATGCAAGTCCTATACAGTCTTCACAAATGTAAAAGAATCCTTCACCGTGTATGTGGACAACATAAAAAGCACTATATAAATGCAAGTTTTTTTACAACAGTTAATGACACACCCTTTCGAACACTGGCCGATCTTTCAATAGGTTGCCCGACTAGCACAAACTTAGGTATGCAGGAACTGATAGTGCTGTCGAGTCTGCAGTTGCCTTTCAACCTGCAACCATACAATATACATTACTCCAAGCACGCTGCAATAAAGTATTTTACACAAATCCTATGCTACCCTGGTTGGACAGTACACCACTCACTACCATACTCAATACAGCAAGCTCCACAAGTTCTCTCTTTCTTGCTGGCTCCAAGCTGTTAAGCCGCGGCTGTTGCAGAACTGGAGCTGACAGCAGCATCACAGGGGCCATGCTCCCGCTGCGTTCAATCTGTTTGCACTGTAGCTGAAATGTCACATCTTCTATCTATAATGATATCAACTGGTCACTAGGTTTTTTAAAAATGCTCCAATTTAGAAAAATATTTTTTCCATAGGGGCAGGTAGCTGACTTATTCCTAGTCTAAAGCCACAGCTCTACTCAGGGTGACATATCTCCAAGTTTATTTTTTTCAATTCCTTGATGAAGTCAACTGGCTTGCTCTGCTCCATGCTTTTTTTCAAATTTACCAAGAAGAAGAAACTTGCTACGGAGGCAACCTAAGGCACAAATGCTACTCATACAAACCGTATATACTCATGTAAAAGTCAGTCTTGTGTAAAAGTCAACCCATGACTTCAGGCCCAAATTTCTTGAATTTTTCCTATATCCCGTGGAAAAGTTAACCTTAACTTTCAGAGTGCAGACAGAACATTCTAATCACGCACTAGAATACCCGAACATTCAGCTAGAACCCCCATAGTTTTTCAATATGACACCAAGGAAGAACAACAAAGACCAGGTAGATTACGGAAAGAAAAAAGTTTGCTTAGCTGGGACATGTTTAAATCGCACCTAGTGGATGATGCTGTCGCTGAGGTTGGATCACATAACACTGATATTGCAGTGATTCCCAGCGGCCTTACCAGCGTGGTCCAACTACTGGACGTCAGTCACCATGGTGGCTATTATTTTATGAATAAAATTCGGAAAATATGACTCGCCTAAAAGTCAACCCTACCAAATTTTAACCTCAAAAATTGGCCTCAAAAGTTAAACTTTTACACAAGTACATACTGTAATATCTTCGCAGAACCGTTTTTAACAATGGGCTTGAATGTTTCTCAATACATTGTTGTTATATTTCTGCAAATTGATGGCGAGAGTGGGATTTTTACTTAGAATTATAAAAGCAGGTTTTGGTAGTCCCTGCACACACCAGACACACAGTTCAATAGTTGTTCCTCTCCATCCTTTTGCCCCAATGCTTAAAGCTGGCTTTCCAAATTTTTGGTCACCTTTCCTGCATGGGTACAGACCTATCTTCACACTGTAATATTCTGTGTATTGTTAGTTCATACAGAATATCTAATGAATCGGCTACATTAAAAGAAACAGGAACTTTACTGAAACATGTCTTACTGCTATGGTTTACATCTTTCAAGAGACTGTACAAGGGATCCACAGCATACATCACTTCCTGTGATGAGGTACACAGTGTGGTAAGCATACTAACCCATTAACATCCCAATGTCCAATATACCACATTATACTACATCTTCCTTAAGAGTCTGATTTCCATTTCTACATGGACAATCACTGTGGCTATTTTACAAGTCTACAGAACGAGTCCTCTTCTCTTTTAAAGGGGACTGAGATTTTGAGTCCTCTAAGTGGGGTCTCAGACTCTGCTGTGCAAGAGGGAAATTGGTAGATGACTCAAGTTCACCATTCGGGTTCTCATCTCGATTGTGGATGAATGCAGCATCTCTGATTCACTAGATTTCGTGGATGACTGATTCCCCTGGATAGGAGGCTGCTTCTGTATAGCCACCAGTGCATTTATATTCCGTCTCACCATACCACACTCCGTTTGGATGTGGTGTCTGTTCAATCACTTCTCCATAAATTGCTTGGTCTTGGCTCCAAACTGGCTCATCTGGTTGAAGGTCGGGCAGGTTTTGTGCCTTGTGACATTTGTTGCAGTTCCACATCTGACTGGAACGATCTTTGTCCTCTTTCTCTCTCACTTTATCCAAGTCATCAACTCGTACTTGCAGCATGAGTGCGTGAGAGAGAGCAGGGAGTTGGGTTCTCAGTTGTCTTCCCATGAGGAGTTCACAAGGCACGAGACCATTTTGGAGTGGAGTTGAATGACAGCTTAGAAGTGCAAGTTGGACGTCATTGGTCTTCTTCAGCAATGCTTTCACTGTACGCACTCCTCATTCAGCTTCACTGTTGGCTTGAAGGTATCTTGGTGAGCTGGTGGTATGAACAAATCTACAAGATACCGTGAACTCGTTAAAGTATTCATTGGCAGAGTGCTGTCCACTGTCTGAGATCACAAGGTCTGGGATTCCATGTGCTGTAAATAGGGCGGCGCAGTGGTTAGCACCGCAGCCTCACAGCTCCAGGGACTCGGGTTCGATTCCGGGTACTGCCTGTGTGGAGTTTGCAAGTTCTCCCTGTGTCTGCGTGGGTTTTCTCCGGGTGCTCCGGTTTCCTCCCACAAGCCAAAAGACTTGCAGGTTGATAGGTAAATTGGCCATTATAAATTGTCACCAGTATAGGTAGGTGGTAGGGAAATATAGGGACAGGTGGGGATGTTTGGTAGGAATATGGGATTAGTGTAGGATTAGTATAAATGGGTGGTTGATGTTCAGCACAGACTCGGTGGGCCGAAGGGCCTGTTTCAGTGCTGTATCTCTAATCTAATCTAATCTAATCTCTTTCAACTATGTAATTATGCTTCAGAAGTGTGACCCTGCAGGTGCTTGACTTCTATCCATCTGGAGTAGTAGTCTACTACGATCAAGAACACTTCACTTGTGTTCGGACTGGTCCATTCCGAGACGTTCCCATGGTCATGATGGAAAGGAAGATGACATCAATGGTTCTCTTGACTCCTGACGATAAATAGCACAGGTAATACAGCTTGATATCATCTCTTCTAGTGATTTTGAGAAACCTCGTCACCAAACAGAATATCTTGCTCTGGCTCGATATTTTGTGACGACCAAATGTCCTTGGTGCAATCTTAGTAGTATGACAAGTCTCAGATCTCTCGGAATGACCAATCCCTCGTCATAAATGAGTAGCTGCACTGAGATGTCTTCTCTGTTCATAGTAGTGTCTGAGAATGGGATTATGTGGCATGTATGCTGGCCATCCTTTGATGCAGTACTCTGTCCGAAGCACATTCTTCATCAGATTTCTGTGCATCTCCAATTTTGTTCAGTCGTTGAGTTGTGCTGGTAGAGTTATGGTTGTTGTCGATGCAAAGGTTTCTACCTCTTCAACAAAGAATAAATCAACTTGTTCAGGTCTTCCTTCTGGGATGTGGGACCAAGAATCTGCTGTAATCTGCTGTTTTCCTGGAACATATTCTGTCTCTGCACCAAATCTCATCATCCTCAGTCTGAATCTCGTGGAGGCATTTTTGCTAACTCCTTCGAATTTAAAAGAGTCACCAAGAGTTTTTGGTCTGTCTCTATCTTGAAGTGAAGACCAAGAACATAATCTGCAAACTTCTTACAAGCCCATGTCGCCGCTTGTGCTTCTTTCTCTATCACTGCATATCTCTGTTCAATGTCAATGAATGGGATGCATAGAAAACTGGTCTGCGCTTTCCATCCGTCTGCATCTGAAACAGTATCTGTAGAAGATGCATCGGCAGCAATGATACTGGGGAGCTCTGGGTTGCAGTGTGCTAACACATCAGGTGATATCAGCATCTCTTTGATTTTCTCAAAAGTTCTCTGCTTTGCATCATCCCAGCACCACGTATTGTCCTGTTGCAACAGTTGACATAGTGGCTCACTGACAACAGCTAGGTTGGGCAGAAACATTCCGACTCGGTTTACCATACTACCCATGAATCTCTGGAGCTCAATCACGTTCTGAGGAGCTGGAAACTCCTTGATTGCTCGTCTTCTATGGATCAACTCTGACACCAGATGCATCCATAATATGTCCAAGGAAATTGACAGTCGGCTGCGAGAATTCGCACTTGTTCAGTTTAAGCCCTGCTTCCTCTAGGCACTGTAGCACTGCTCTCAATCTAGTGTCATGTTCTGTCTGAGTGGATCCATGGATCAGGACATCATCCATATAACATATGACTCCATCCAGTCCTTCTAGGATGCTTGCTATTGTCTTCTGAAAGATTTCAGGTGCTCATGTGATACCAAAGGGTAGTCTGCTGAAACAAAATCTTCCAAATGGAGTAATGAAGATTGTGAGAAACTTAAGACCCTTCATCGAGGGGTGGTTGCCAAAAAACACTATTTGCATCTAGCTTCCTGAAAATTGAACTCTTTCCCAATTTAGCTAAACTCGCATCCAAAGACGACATAGGGCGAGCTTCGTGTTCAACTGCTTTGTTCAGCTGTGTAAGGTCGATACAAATTCTGAGAGATTCATTGGGTTTTGGCACCAGGACCATCCCTGAGCACCAGCTTGCAGGTTCTGTCACAAGTGAAATCATTCCTTGCTTCAACATACAGTCTATTTCCTTCTTCACTTTTGGCAAGAGTCGGTGAGGAAGTTTTCTGGGTGTAAACAGGTACATGGGTTTCACTTTTAGCCATAGAGTTACGTGGTATGCTGTCTTCAACTTCCCTAGTCCTTTGAACAGCTGTAGGAATTCAGCTCTGCAGTTTTTTGGCTGAGCTTCTCGGCTTTCCAGTTCCTCTACTCTGCAAATCAGATGCAAGTCGGTACAAGTTGGATCATATATAATGTTTCTGTGATTACTTTTTCTCAATACTGGAGGATTGCCCTCAGTTCGCCAATGGCTTTAAGCTCTATCCTCCTTGCCCGTATAATTTTTTGCCTGGTGGCTGAAGAGAGCTTCTCTCTAAACATGGTTCGGCATCAGAAAGAACCAAAACTGCTGCTCCTGTGTCTAACTTAAAGCGCATCTTGTTTCCCTCGACAAGGACCTCTGTACTCATGCAACTTCCGCTTGGTTCCTGGATTCTCCAAGGAAAGACACCTCAATATCATGGATATTCTCTACTGCATGGATCTTGCCACCTTTCGAAGGTTTCCCTTTTTGCATATTCTGAACACTCTTTTTGCTATGGCCCACCGCCTGGAAGTGGCATCTTTCCACATGAATGACATTCGGCCTCTTTGGCAGGGCAATTTTCCCACCTGTGACTCTCTCGTCCATGCCTACTGCAGTTAGTTTGGGCTGCCGACAGGCGTTCCTCCTGTCTCCCCTGCTTTTTAACACCAGCTTTCCCTTTTTTAAATCTAACAAACTCTACCGAGTGGACTGTTTTCAAGATGGCACTCTCCCTGTCACCTCGAACCACGGATCGATTCTGTTTCCTGACCTCCACTTGTCTGCTCAGTTGGATTGCCTTTGATAAGGTTAGATCATCTCTTGACTGCAAATGCTCAGACAAGGCATCATCCAACACGGCCTTGACAATTCTGTCTCCGATCAGTTCATCTTTCAAGCCGCCATGTTTACAGTCCTTTGTAAGTTCCGTTTATAAATGCGATAACACTTTCACTTTGACTTTGGGTACATTTGTTACATTTAGCCCGCTCGACAATGATATTCTTTCTCAGATTAAAATATGCATCAAATGCTTTGATTACTTCATCATACATGGCTTTCTCTTCATCGATACCCTGCGTGCCGGGAATATCATCCATACAGTCACCCAGCGCAGCGTACTGACCTGCTCACTGCTCAGCGTTGTAGCGAGGCCCGACGCAGTGCAATATCTGGCAAATCTCCAATACCATTTCAGCCATGCCTCACCTTTATTGAGGCCTGCGAGTTTCTCGAAGCTTTCCAGCAAAGGTCGGGACTTTTCCATCATTATTTTGCATCATTGCCACCATGTAACATTGTTGTATTGCATGTATTGTTAATCTAATACAGAATATCTAATGAGTCTGAGTGAAAAGAAACAGGAACGTTATTGAAAAACGTCTTACTGCTATGGTTTAAATCTTCCAAGAAACTGCACAAGAGATACACAGCACGTGGTGTTACATCACTTCTTGTGATGAGGTACATGGTATGATCAGCATACTAACCCATTAAAAACCCAAGGTCCAGAACAGCACATTGTGCACACACCACCACCTTCCCATCCAATCACAACATCAAGGAGAGTTTGATTAAACAAGGTGGCTCATGTGGAAGGAATGCTTCTGAGTTGTAGCATTTGGTGATTTTGTGAAAACTTTTGCCTTGATCCAGCCAACAGAAAATTTAGCTTGAGCAATGCAACAAGTGTTTGCACCTTGTTCTCTTCCAGTCATCTGGCCCCTCTCCACACAACTAACTGGCATGTTCACACCTTAAGAAAAGCCCGTACAAATTTTTGTGAGTCTGAAAACTTAATCTCTCAATCTTTAGTGTAGAGTTGAACATTCTAACAGGCTCACCTCCTCTCCTGGAAATGTACAAATATCATTACAGTTGTGGTAAACATAGAGGTTGGGGTTAAGTTATTAATGGATTTGATTGTGAGGAAGGCAGGAAAAAGGACAAAAACATAGTGGATGCCTTGATCGTTTATTCTTGTATCACAGCTGCCATCTGTTTCCCAACTGAACCACTTCCTGCAACAGTAGCCGGTCTGACAAAACAGCTACTAAAAATACACCTGCCACAGGAGTTATGTGAAAATATGGAACACATACAGGAAATGCTTCGAATAACATGGAACATTGTGGAGTTGCACTCTCTTGAATTAAAACTCAGTCCTCACTATGTCTGAATGTATAAATCATGTGGAGCACGCAGACTTGAAGCTTCCGATTGAAAACAGATACTGCACCATACCAGCAGTAGTGGGTTCCAGCGGCCATAATTGCTCGCTTGCTAAACAAAGAGGTCGTACCACACCACTTCCTGTTTACTTTGTGCTGCCCACAAGTTCACTCATACAAAAGCAACTCCCTGTAAATCCCTGCGAGGAGTCACATCCTCCGCCTGCCTTTAGACTGCGTGTGTGACACCTTCAGGAAATCTTTGCCCGATGGATTGCTGTCTATCTTACACACCTCACTGGACAGTCAACGATCAGTTTTCCTTTTACAAACATCAGAAAAAGTTATATCAACAGAAAATGCTGGAAACACTGAGTAGGTCAGGCAGCATCTCTGGCGGGAGAAACAAAGTTAATGTTTCACGCTGTTAGCCTTTCATTAGAACTGAGATGCAACAGCTTTCAAGCAAGTACAAAGGCAGGAAAAGGAGGAGGGGGGCGGGGGGAGAGTGAGGAAGAACAAAAGGGAACGTCTGTGATTGGAAGACAGAAGAGATTAAATAACAGAAGGAATGATGAGGCAAGGCAAAGGAGGATGGTAATGGCACAAGTGGAGAAACTAAATATGGGTCGAGAGGAGCTGCAAATGACAAGAGCAGAGTCATTAAAAGCAGCAGCTGTCCAAAAGAAATGGCAGCAGTGAGTATGATGTGAAATTGTTGAACTCAATGTTGAGTC
Source organism: Heterodontus francisci (assembly GCF_036365525.1). Lineage (NCBI taxonomy): Eukaryota > Metazoa > Chordata > Chondrichthyes > Heterodontiformes > Heterodontidae > Heterodontus > Heterodontus francisci. The sequence goes on from NC_090378.1 coordinate 106,923,521, forward strand.
CAGAAGGCTGAAAAGCACCTAATCGAAAGATGAGGTGCGAGCCCTCGAACTTATACTGTCTTTCATTAAAACAGAATAGGAAGCCAAAGACAGAGAGGTCAGAGTGGCAGTGAGTTGAAGGATTAAAATGACAGGTGACCAGAGGATCACACTTGCGGACTGAACGGAGGTATTCAGCAAAGCTATCACCCAATCTGCATTTGATCTCCCAATATAAAGGAGACCTCATCATGAGCAGTGAATACAGTACACTAAATTGAAATAAATGCAAGTAAATCGCTGTTTTATCTGGAAGAACTGTTTGGGGCCCTGGACGGTGGGAAGGAAGGAAAAAGACTTGCATTTATATAGCGCATTTCTGGACCACAGGACGTCCCAAACTGCTTTACAACCATTGAAGTAATTTTGAAGTGTTGTCACTGTTGTAACATAGGAAACACAGCAACCAATTTGCGCACAACAAGCTCCCACTAACGGCAATGTATTAAGATCAGATAATCTACTTTTTTTATTTTAGAGATACAGCACTGAAACAGGCCCTTTGGCCCACCGAGTCTGTGCCGACCATCAACCACCCATTTATACTAATCCTACATTAATCCCATATTACTACCACATCCCCACCTTCCCTCAATTCCCCTACCACCTACCAAACTAGGGGCAATTTATAATGGCCAATTTACTTAGCAACCTGCAAGTTTGTGGGTTGCGGCTGTGGGAGGAAACTGGAGCACCCGGTGAAAACCCACGCAGTCACAGGGAGAACTTGCAAACTCCGCACAGGCAGTACCCAGAATTGAACCCGGGTCGTTGGAGCTGTGAGGCTGCGCTGCTAACCACTGTGCTGTGATGTTGATTGTGAGATACATATCAGCCAGGGCACTGGGGATAACTCGTCTGCTCTTTGAAATTGCGCCATGGGATCTTTTACATCCACCTGAGAGCGCAGACAGGGACTCAGTTTAACGTCTCATCCAAAAGACAAGACCTCTGACAGTGCAGCACTCCCACAGTACTGCACCAGAGTGTCAGCTTTGAATTTTCTGCTCATTCTGAAGTAGGACTTGAACCCACAACTTTCTGAGGTAAATAGGCAGGTGTTGCACCTTTGTTTGCACAGGAAGGTCACATGGGAAGGGGGCGGTATTCGGAGTTGAGAAGTGAACCAAGGTGCCAGAGGAAAAACAGTACCTTTGGAGTGCTAAAAAGGCAGGGAAGGGGCAGTTATGTTTGGTGATGACATCAAACAGCCAGTGGCAGAATTGGCAAAGGACAATCCATTGAATGTGAAGGCTGGTGTGATGAATGGTGAGGAAAAGGGATCTTCTGGGAGGGTTGGGAAGGGGAGGAGCAGAAGTCCAAAAAATGGGACGAATACAGTCAGAGGTCCTGTCAACCAAGGTGGAGGGGAATTCTTGGTTGAGGAGAATGACAGACATACTGGAAACACTGCATGGAAGATAACATCTTCAACCGCAGCAAAACCATAGTACTTTTCTGTGTCAGTCAGAAGCTACTACAACAACTGCACACAGCTTAACTGGTAGCAACCATTTGGAATTCTGCTGGAATCAGAGTTCCACTGACTCTGCAGACACAGTCAACCAGACAAAATCATGCTGCCAGGGCTATGGCAGTTATGCAATGGATCAAGAAAAATTCCATCAAATATTGACCTGATGGTCTTGCAAACTTCAAACTGCTGAATGAAATAGGGCCTTCAGAAGTTATTTTTCACCAGCGTAAATGATACTTCCGAAATGTATTAAAAGAAAACAATTTTCAAGATTCAAGTTCAATCTGAAAGCTCTGAGTGAGTGATTAGATATGAGTGAGAAATAAAATAAAAATTCAAAACAGAAAAAAGGAGAAAGCAAAGGAACAGAAAGGTAGCATGAGCAAAGGGGCTTAAGTTAATTTTATTTAATACTTGTAATTTTTATTTTGGTTGCATAGGATTAAGATCACAGTATATTATGTTACTCTTGACATTTGAGTAGATTTATTACTGGAGCATAAAGGCCGTATGAGAGCTGAAATCTTGTCAAAATGCCAGTTCCACAGGAGCCTGGAACTCCCCAAAGCTTCTGGCAGCCGAAGGTCAACACCCACATCGTGGGGGTATCCAGAAATATCATCAGCAGTACAAGTAGGCACAGTGCAACATATAGGACATATTGCTCCATCAACAGAGTACACCCCATTCTCAGTTTAGCACATCTCAAACAAAACAAGTTTCCCTTAAAAAATGTATTTTTCTTTCAGATTTTCCCTTCACACTCTTCTAAAGGTAGACGCTCATGTTTAAGCACTGTTCCAGCAGTCCTCCAGTACCCTGCCGAAAGATCATTCTATGTTTGAGTGGAGGTGTTGGTGGGCTAACTAACTTGGCAGGAGATGGGCTGAGTGGGCAAAAGAATAATGAAGAAACAATCACAGCTCAGCAAGTGCCTGTACTCAGGAGACAGGTGTGTACCTACTATATAGGTCACTGGGTAATCATCAGAAGCAGCAACAGTTTTTTTTTTAAACTCTCCCTAGTCCAAGGCACATTGCTCTCGCTGCTGCTGCTACCTAACGCAGCACAGGGATCGAACCTGGCAACTTCTTGCTCAGTAAAACACAATGCAAGGTAGTTGTTTTCGTCAAAGCTTCCACAGGTGCTCCAGCGCTGCAAGCCCCACCAGACAAGTTCAATTCTGACAACTTCAAGAGAAAAAGATGCAAAAGTTTCCCCCATAGTCTAGTGAATAACAGGAGCCATGAAGTTCAGAGCTCCCCAGTTCGAATCCCCACTGTAAAATGAGTTAGCTGATCTCAGCCAACACAGCAGTTTATCTCAGTGCTCACAGACAAAGAATGGGGAGGAAGAGCAGAGGGGAAATCAATGTGAGCTCCCAATCCTCTTCACTATGCTTCACATGGACATGGGTTGAGACAGTGCTGTGTCTGGTGGCGGGTGGGGGAAGGAGTGAAGTGCAATGAAAATAACCTCTGATTCTCCCTTCCTCAGTCAGAAGCTCAGCTAGCCTTGGTGCTGCTCCAATGTACTCATAAGAGTTCAACAGCACATCTTGTCGGAAAATGGGGCTTCAGAATCAGAAGGACAAAGTCCAACATCCTATCATTTAATGAGCAATGACTTGTGATAATACATACTGCATCACACTGACTCATCTCAGAGATTTTTTACGGGTTAATTTAACCCATCAACACAAGAAGAATTAAATGATAAAAGTTTGACTGTGGACTAGTGATGATTAGTAGTTACAGAGGCCACTACCTGTGACCATTTCAAGTACAACCTCTCTTCTTTCAAACAATGAAAAAAACCTCCTCCCAATTTTGCAGCCTTTCCAATTCTTTGGCCTAACGGCCAATTAGTATAAAACCTAATGGCAGGTTTTATTCCAGCTCATCTAAGATGCATAAGAGGAGTCTCTTTATTCCAGTCCCCTTATGTCAGCCTCCCAACAAACAGCATGAAGTCCCTTTCATGAAGCATATCTTTATCGATATGGTTCATTACTCAACATGAACGATAATTACTGTAGATATTGCGACCACAAATGTCTAGCTATATAACAAACTACAACACAGCTTGCTACTACTCAGGGAAGATGAGCTTTGTCCCAAGTTGTATTCAACTCCAAAAAGTAGCTCTTTAGATTGCCACCTGTTAGTGAACAGAGCAGGCTATGGAAATTAGAAGGGAACTATCAAAAGCAACAGCCGCAGTAAAGCAGACATCAAAAGCTATCAAGTCAACCAGCAAAAATAATAATTAATTTTATGTTCAGACACTGAAGCAGTAGCAAAGGACTGCTGAATATAAATATTACAGGAAAAAAAATCAACACGCATCTCATTTACAAATCTCAGGAACTTTCCCTAACACAACACAAAAAAACATAATTAGACAACTCACAAGGGAACAGCTGCCCCAACAGTCCACAAAGCACCAAGCACACCTCCTTTCCACTCGGACATAAGCAACTGAGCCCACTGTCCGTCACTACATGCAAATGATTTTCAGCCTTTCAAGAAAAACAATTGTATGAAGATTGTCCCTTATTAACAGCAGTGACACAAATGCGGGAAAATATTAACTCCAAGGTCACAGCGGCGTAGTATGTTTAACAATAGGTTCTCTGAATGCTGTCCCTGCAGTAGAAAAGCAGAGCCGTTAAGAGTCTTGATGAACAGTTCATAGGATATTTCATTGCACAAACTTTCTCAAGCTCCAATTCCAGAAGGCGCTAAGGTTGAAGCTACCATCATAAATACACACTGCACATCAGATCCAGTGGGCTCCAGATAAAGCCATATACTTGACCCAAGCCCAATCGTGACCCAATCGAGCACAGAATTACATGGTCTAACAACTCCGACTGCAGAAGATTCCAGCTACAAGCAAAGCATTGTTCAAAAATAAAGTTTCCAGCAAAAATGTCGCAGATTTCAAACACACAGCTCAATGAATAATCATGCAATTACTAATACCATCTAGAAGCACCATATTTTAAAAAAACTGAAACACTAGCTTTGCAAAACTTGTGTTCAGCGCTTGCTGCTAAGGTTTGTTCAATCTGAATTGTTGCATTAACTAACGATTAACGATTTTGCAAGTACAAAAATCTGCACAAGCAGTTTATTCTCAAGTCCAAACCCAAGCATGATCCAAGCATAACATATCTTGGTATACAAGTCACAAGTCTGTCAGGATTCGACTCAGCAAACAAATTCCTGGCAAGTCCAGAGAGAAGCAAATATTTACCAAATCAGAATTTGTTCAGGTTTAAGTTAGCCCTGGGACTGTCTCAAGCATTCCACTCAAAATACATGGAAGCACACCTGCCAGCATTCCCACACACCATACAGTTTTGAGTTGAGTTAGTCACATGTCCCAATGCCTTCAAAATAACAGGAAACGCATCTAGAGCAGATTTTTTTTAAAGTGTCTTAGTTAAGGGAGTACACTCTCAGAACAGATGAATTCTGCATATAAAAACTTGCAATGTTGGGGTGACTAAACACAAGTTTACAGGAAGGAATTGTGACTAAAGGTTTTGGCAGCATCTTGTATATCTCAAATAGTTTGGGTTTAACGTTACCTTATACTGTGCTGTGGACACTGATCAGGAATCTCAAAACAATATCAAGAAAAATCCAATTAAATTCAGCATGGAAAATATACACACACACTTCTGTGAAATACTATTTCATTAACTGCACGTTGTTGCTGTGAGACAAGATCCTCAAAAAATACTAGTTAATCCGTTCCCACATTTTCTTCTTCTTTGGCCTCCTTGTATCAGCAAAATCTGACCAACTCCAAAAAAAAAGCTTAAACGGCTTCCAAAAAACTGACACCATGATCATAAATTTATGAAGTGTAAAAATATTTGCATTGTTTGTGTTTTAATGTGTCAGGATACAAACATGTCTTTACTTAGAGTGGAAGTAAAAAAATTAAAATGTTCACATTCGACATAAACACTCATTAACCTTAAGCACTTCTATATTTCATAAATAATGAAAGAAAAAATGACATTTGAATCAAAAAACCATGACATCCCCAAAAGTTAACTGAGCTGTGACTGTCCCGTACCCAAAACTGTTCATAAAGGCTTTGCTTTCCTTCCAGTCCCAGTTGACAGACACCATGCACAATCCAGCTTCCTATCGTTTCGCAGGAACATTCCCTTTACTTCCAACACTTCTATTTCATACTTGACTTTATCCACTGTGAAGTAAAGTTGCCGTTTTTTATCCCCTTCCAATGACCTCAATTCCAGTTGGAATATTTAATCGTACCCCTCCCAGTTCATGCAGGGTTTCCTGACCGCCCCACAAACTCAAGTTGGCACTTTTCCAATCTTGAATTAGAGTTGCATTTTCCCGAATGGTCAATGGTTTGATTTGGTGGGCGAAGCCTGGCGCACGGGCCTCGTTACTGGCCCCCGACTCCCACTGCTCTCCAGCCTTGGTTACTGGGCCCCATCTCTTGCCACTCCCCGGTCTTGGTTACTGGCCCGTAGCTTTTGCTGCTCCCTGGCCTCAGTTAATGGCCCCCGGTTGCTTGCCACAACCCCGTCTAAGTTACTAGCCCCCCGGCTCTCACAGCTCCCGGCCGCAGTTATGGGCTCCTGGCTCCCACCTCTCTCCGCCCCTCGCCAGCCTCGGTTACTGGCCCCCAATCCTCGTCACTTCCTGGCTGTGCTTACCGGCCCAAGCCCTCATTGCTCCAAAGCCTTGAGCACTGAGCTTTTGATGATGATGGGTGCTGGGGAGAGGAAAGAGATGGCATCAGAGGGGAGAAAGAGAGCATAGGGTAAAGGGAAGCGACGCGGGGTGGGGGGGGACACACACGTGTGAGACGAGACTACATGGGGGGTGCACAGGGGAACAGACGGCATGGGGGTTCACAGGGGAACAGACGGCATGGGGAGTTCACAGGGGAAGAAACAGTATGGTGGGGCAGGTGGAAAGGGCACGGAGGGGGCGGGGCAAGAGCCGGGGCACGGAGGGGGCGGGGCAAGAGCCGGCACGGAGGGGGCGGGGCAAGAGCCGGCATGGGGGCGACAGGGAAGACACAGCATGGGGGGGGGGGGGGGGTGGAAGACAAGGTGAGGAAGACGGAAAGGTGGGAGTGAGGGGGCATGGCAGGGGAAAAGATGGAACTCAGGGAAAGCCAGCATGGGGGGGCGGGGGGGGCAGTGACAGCATGGGGGGGGGGGATGTAGTGTGGGGGCTGGGGGGGCGGAAGAGGCGGCATGGGGGTGTGGTGGAGAGACAAACAGGAGGGGAAGGGTGAGAGGTCATGGGGAGGGATGGGGTGATAGCATGGACGGTAAAGGGGAGGTACCACGGTGGGGGGCCAGGGGCAGCTTGATTTGGGGTGTGGTACAGTGGGAGAGGTGGGATGGCATGAGGGGTGGGGAGAGGTGAACGGGAGGGTGAGGGTGAGAGGGCATGATGAGGGATGGGGAGACAGCATGGAGTGTGAAGGGGGCGGGGGGGGGGGGGGGTGTACCACAGTCATCAGATCAGATCTTTCTCATCTGATGAAAGGACACAGACCTGAAACATTAACTCTACTTCTCTCTCCAGAGATGCTGCCTGACCTGCTGAGTATTTCCAGTATTTTCTGTTTTCATTTCAAATTTCCAGCATCTGCAGTATTTTGCTTTTATTTAATCTAGCAATCAGCTGAGCCATATACAGCAGGACAGTCTCAGCTTCAACTCCCTATGTGCTGTGAGCTGGTCTCAGCTGGAAGATCCTAAATTTAAATTGGGCCTCCCTAAATTAGAAAGGGCAAAATGTGACAAGTTTTAATTTCTGATATCTATGTAATGACTTCTGTTGGAAAAGCAAGAATGTGAACATCAGATCAAGGCGGAATCAGAGTTGTCTGTGGTGCACTGGCTCAATAAAGGTTGTGGATAAACACTCATTGTCCAGTCTCACCCATCAATGATGGCAACTTGGGAAAAGCATTGGATGGATCATCAAAGCTCATTATCTATGTTTTCAGGAGGGCAACTAAAGGGGAGAAAATGGGGTGGGGGGAGGGAATAAAGGGAAATACAAAAAAAGCACAATATCCTTTTAGTGGATACTGTCTTAAAATAGATTGCTGTCAAAAGGAAACCCAAAGCTCCAAATACAGCTACCTGTTCACATTAACAAAAGCCCATTTTTTCAAAGGCCTCTCTTAAGATTGCCTTGCAATATTTCGCACCCTGAAGAACGTTTTAAAGAAATGGCATTATCACAGCAGGGCGGCACAGTGGCGCAGTGGTTAGCACCGCAGCCTCACAGCTCCAGCGACCCGGGTTCAATTCTGGGTACTGCCTGTGTGGGGTTTGCAAGTTCTCCCTGTGTCTGCGTGGGTTTCCTCCAGGTGCTCCGGTTTCCTCCCACAGCCAAAAAGACTTGCAGGTTGATAGGTAAATTGGCCATTATAAATTGCCCCTAGTATAGGTAGGTGGTAGGGGAATATAGGGACAGGTGAGGATGTGGTAGGAATATGGGATTAGTGTAGGATTAGTATAAATGGGTGGTTAATGGTCGGCACAGACTTGGTGGGCCGAAGGGCCTGTTTCAGTACTGTATCTCGAAATCAAAAAAATCAAAACATGCTCTATATTTCTTTTTATTCATTCATGGGATGTGAGCATTGCTGAAAAGGCCAGCATTTATTGCCCATTCCTAATTGCCCTCGAGAAGGTGGTGTTGAGCCACCTTCTTAAACTGCTGCACTTCATCTGGTGTAGGTACACCAACAGTGCTGTTAGGAAGGGAGTTCCAAGATTTTGACCCAGCGGCAGTGAAGAAATGGCGATATGTTTCCAAGTCAGGATGGTGTGTATCGGAAGGGAACTTGCAGGTGGTGGTGTTCCCATGCATCTACTGCCCTTGTCCTTTTAGGTGGAAGAGGTTGCAGGTTTGGAAGGTGCTGTCAAAGGAGGCTTGGCGAGTTGCTGCAGTGCATCTTTTAAATTGTACACAATGCTGCCACTGTGCGCTGGTGGTGGAAGTAGTGAATGTTTAAGGTGGTGGGTGAGGTGCCAATCAAGCAGGCTGCTTTGTCCTAGCTGGTGTCAAGCTTCTGGAGTGTTGTTCGAGCCGCAAGTGGAAAGCATGCCTTCACACTCCTGACTTGTGCCTTGTAGATGCTTTGGGAGTCAGGAGGTGAGTTACTCACCACAGAATTCCCAACCTCAGACCTGACCTTGTAGCCACAGTTTTTATATGCCTGGTCAAGTTAAGTTTCTGGACAATGGTGACCCCCAGGATGTTGATGGTGGGGGATTCGATGATGATAATGCCATTGCACATCATGGGGAGATGGTTAGATTCTCAGTTGTTGGAGCTGGTCATTGTCTGGCACAAATATTACTTGCCACTGATTAACCCAAGCCTGAATGTTGTCTGGGTCTTGCTGCATGCGGGCATGGACTACTTCATGATCTGAGAGGAGTTGTGAATAGTACTGAACATCAAACATGTCCATTTCTGACCTTATGTTGGAAAGAAGGTCATTGACGAAGCAGCTGATGATGGTTGGATCTCAGAAACTACCCTGAGGAATTCCTGCTGTGGTGGCCTGAGATAATGGACCTCCAACAACCATCTTCCTTTGTGCTAGGTATGACTCTAGCCAATGCAGAGTTTTCCCTCCGATTCCTGATTTGGCTGGTTAGCTACCATTGAAAGCCACTAAATTCAACAGAGGGTAAGCAGGAGGCGGATTGAAAGAAGTAATAATGAAAGAGCAAGTCAGCCCAGCCAGGAATGTCCCAGATCCTTGTTTTGTGTTTAGTTAGTTAATCTCAGCAGTTTTCGGCAATCTAACTCACTTCAGACCCTCTGGACTACAGATGGCAAAAAATTCAGAAACAGGGTTCCCACTTCTGATCATTAGGCTATGACCCCTGCTATCAAGTATATGCGTGGACACTGTGTGAGCACAGGCTTTGATGCCCTAAACAAGCACTATAGTTGCGTACCATTTAAGCCAAGTACCAGAAAAGAGCTGCCAACTGTTAAACCACAGCACATACATTACCTTAAAAAGAGTGGGGAAGAAAGTCATCGAGGGATTTTTAAAAATATATAAAGTGAACCCCTGCCACGCCAAGTATAGAGCTAAAATACACTATGAGCAGAGTATGTGCAATGGTATAACAAGATGGTGAGAAAAAAAAGCATGTGAATATGGCAGAAAGCCAATGATCTGAACCATTTGGAGCTGCAAAGTTCAAACAAGGAACTTGCTTGCAGCAGTAACTCACGATTCTGAATCTGAAATCTGAAATCTGGGATACTAACCACGACAAAGAAAATCAAAGTATCACAGCAGCAGCCATTTCAGTTATTTCAGGAGGGAAAACCTGTATTGAAATACAGTGTCACTGCTTAAAATCAGCAGCAGCAGCCAGGACTAATCAGGGTTCTAAATTAATACTCCTTCCAAATTCCAACTGCTGATTTTGCTTTAAGCAAAAATGGGGAGATTTGTTAGTTTGTCGCTCATCAGACCAGTCAGACTCTCAGGCCGGGATTTTACCCTAGGCAGACGGGAGCTGGCCACCGACTGAAAGGTCGGTGTGAACCCACTTCCACCTCGCCTGGGGACCCAACACATATTTTGCGGGTCGCGGGGCTTCATTTGGTGCGAGGCGGGACTTCCTACCCCAAGCGGGGTAAATAGAGGTGCCGGCCAATCAGTGGGAGTGGTAGCCACTGCTGGGACGACAACCCGGCGTGAAGAGAAGACGTCGGGGAGCCTGAAGCAAAGGTAAGTTTTGGTTGCCTCGCCGGGGGTAATCGGCGAGGCAAGGGTGGTCGATTGGGGCGAAGGGGGGTGTGTTGGGTGATGGAGGTGGTTGGAGTAGCAAGGGTGGCCCGGGACAAAGAACAAAGAACAGTACAGCACAGGAACATTCGGCCTCCAAGCCTGCCCCGATCTTGATGCCTGCCTAAACTTAAAACCTTCTGCACTTCCGGGGTCCGTATCCCTCTATTTCCATCCTATTCATGTATTTGTCAAGATGCCTCTTAAACGTCTCTATGGTACCTGCTTCCGCCACCTCCCCCGGCAACAGGTTCCAGGCACTCACCACCCTCTGTGTAAACAACTTGCTTCGCACATCCCCTCTAAACTTTGCCCCTCTCACATTAAGCCTATGTCCCCTAGTAACTGACTCTTCCACCCTGGGAAAAAGCTTCTGACTATCCACTCTGTCCATGCCGCTCATAACTTTGTAAACCTCTATCATGTCGCCCCTCCACCTCCGTCGTTCCAGTGAAAACAATCCAAGTTTATCCAACCTCTACTCATAGCTAATGCCCTCCAGACCAGGCAACATCCTGGTAAACCTCCTCTGTACCCTCTCCAAAGCCTCCACATCCTTCTGGTAGTGTGGCGACCAGAATTGCACGCAATATTCTAAGTGTGGCCGAACTAAAGTTCTGTACAGCTGCAGCATGACTTGCCTATTTTTATATTCTATGCCCCGACCGATGAAAGCAAGCATGCCATATGCCTTCTTGACTACCTTATCCACCTGCGTTGCCACTTTCAGTGACCTGTGGACCTGTACGCCCAGATCTCTCTGCCTGTCAATACTCCTAAGGGTTCTGCCATTTACTGTATACTTCCCACCTGCATTGGACCTTCCAAAATGCATTACCTCACATTTGTCCTGCTATTGTCAGGCGGCTTCTCTCTGGTCGAGGACACTCGCTTGCCACCTTTAAAATCCACGTGGAGGCGGGCGAAGGCTCTTAAATGGCCACTTAAGGGCCTTGATTGGCCTGGGGCGGGCCATTTTTCGCCACCGCTGCCCTGCATAAAGCGGCAGCAGAGGCGGGTCAGGAAGGGCTTCCAGACCCTTACGCTCCATTTTACACCACCACCTCCGCCACCACCCCCAGCCCCCTCCCATCCTGCTCTTTGGGGTGGCGTAAAATTCAGCCCTCAATGTCAGTTCCGTGAGACAAAATACAGCAGTCCAAGAAAAAGAAGCATGTCCAAGTTCTAAAGGCATTTCAAAATCACAAAAAAGATGTAGCTTAAAGGAAGATATAGTACATTTTTAAAACAGAAAGTGCTGGAAATGCTCAGCAGGTCGGGCAGCATTTGTGGAGAAACAGTGTTAATGTTTCAGGTGGATGACTTTTCATCAGAACAGTTCTGATGAAAGGTCATCGACCTGAAATGTTAACTCTTTTTCTCTCTCCATAGATGCTGCCTGGCCTGCTGAATATTTCCAGCATTTTCTGTCCTTATTTCAGATTTCCAGCATTCGCAGTATTTTGCTTTTGATTTATACTACCTTGTCTACAAGCTAAACAGCTCAAATTGGCAAAATACTATCGCAATAGAAAGTGACTTTTACAGATCTGTCACAAGAATGAGAACACGTCAGTCAAGCTTAAACTTTCTACATTCCTATATTACCACGTCAATTGTGGGTTTGCTTCCCGACCAGTAAAGATCTCCATAAACTCCAGCACCAAAGTGAATCAAACAGATCTATTAATTTCTGTATCTTTCTCCCCATTTGGATTACTATCCTGCACATATTCGCAATATTTAGATCTGCAGCATTCCCATGTAACATACTGGCAGGAAAACTACTGCACATTTATTTCAGTGTGAGCTGAGCAGGCCAACGAAATAAATGCTTACTACAGAACAATTAGTATTTAAATACAAAACAAATTAGATTTAATTTTCAGACAACAGCAAACGGACATTTCGGGCTATAAAGTATCTCTTGACTTATGTTGTATTACATACAGACTGTTGCAGTTCAGAGATAAAATCATGCTAGGCGCTGGCTTGTGTTCTCCATTCTGAGTCATAGTGTTAAAAAAAAATTGTGACGTGAAGGATACACATAATTCTCAGATTTCAACCCTGGGAAAAGTACAATCTTGGCGATGCAACAGGGACTAGCCAAACCACCAACTCTTTTTTTCTCACTACATAACCAGAAACAGACCCACATTTCCCACTCACTGCAATGTCAGTGATTCAGTCCTTCAGTGTCAATCTTTTAACAAACTGATGGGTGCATTGCTGCTATGTCCCCCTTTCTGTGTTAACATTTTGAAGTCTTCCCCCTCTGCAAGTTTCTTCAGGCCGGCACCATACCTCTTTTAAGAGGAGAGACAATTGACCTCCTCTCATGCCTCTCAGAAAGTTATCAGTCTGAAAGCCGACTGAGAGTCTGGAGGCTAAAATATTTATGAATCTGATTCTTTAAGTCATGTCACTTTTCTCCTCAGGGAAATATTGCAGTACGCCTTTAGGGCTGTAAAAGATCAGTACTTCTTTAAGGCAGCAAGCTCATGAGACTAAGCCAAAGTGCATTCTGGTTGCTGGGCAACAACCATACAGAGAGGGAGAACAGAGACTCAAATGTATCCATTTTGACTTTGAAACTGGCTCGCAGAGACACACAGTTTTTTTTTAGATTAGAGATACAGCACTGAAACAGGCCCTTCGGCCCACCGAGTCTGTGCCGACCATCAACCACCCATTTATACCAATCCTACACTAATCCCATATTCCTACCACATCCCCACCTATCCCTATACTTCCCTACCAAGACGAGGGACAATTTATACAGGCCAATTTACCTATCAGCCTGCAAGTCTTTGGCATGTGGGAGGAAACCGGAGCACCCGGAGAAAACCCATGCAGACACAGGGAGAACTTGCAAACTCCACACAGGCAGTACCCAGGATTGAACCCGGGTCGCTGGAGCTGTGAGGCTGCGGTGCTAACCACTGCACCACTGTGCCGCAGTGGATCTGGCGGATCTGGCACGTGAAGAAAATAGGGCAGCTCTCTTTAAGTCAATTTAGACCCTGGGTAGTTTTTCTCTTAAAATTCTAAAAAAGCTTCAAACCAGATTAGTTTCTTAAAAAAATAACAAATTATTGATCTACTGTGTTGATCACTGAAAAAAAAAGTTTAATACTAGAACTGCTGAACTACACTGCTGAATTCCATTCTTTGGAAGAATCTTCAGATTCATCAGTCCTTGGAAGACTGCAAGTCAACTTTGACTGCGTTGAATTCGAAGACCGTTCATCGGAAGCGCAATCTGCAAAGAATTTATTCTTTATTCTACTTTTCGGGCAGCTAATTAAAAACCAAACTATTGTTAGTCTGAGTATATGTATGCGAATGCAGGAGTTAGTTTTATTTTAAGAAGTTATAAGGTCTTTAGATATTGATTTATCTCAGAAATGTTTAAGATTTTAGTTTTTTTTAATAAATAGTTAATTTGCTGATATCTAAAGATACCTGGTTTTATTTTGCCTCATTCAGGGGTTACTAGATTGTTTCAATTCGGCTGCTGCTTTCTTTGATTTGGAAAGCTTAAACATACATAATGCAACCTGTGGATCGACGAGACTAAATTGACAGTGCGTTGCTCCCACTGCAATCAGAATCATATATTTTGATTGGGGGCTTTGTCCTGAGCGGTCATAACACTTTGCACACCACTTTAAGAATTCCCCAACAGAGTAACAGCTCAAGTTCCTGAAAAAGACATGTTCGTTAAAGTAACACACAATGGTCATCTTATCACTGATTAATGCTTCGAAAATTGAAGTATGCATTAAGATTTGAAAGAACAAACTGAAATGTACCTCTGCAAGATTTTGTACAGCTTTTCACAAGCCATTCTCTTGAATTTCTCTTGAACTGACTGCTCGTTATGTAGGCAACAGCAACAGTTATTTACCCACAGCAAGTCCCACAAATGAAATGGAAGCCCATTTCATCATATTTTGTGATATTGATTGAGGAAGGCATATTGACGAGATACCAGGAGAGCTCCCTACTCTTAGAATAGTGGCGCGGGAACTTTCATATCCACCTTAACAGGCAAAAAGGACCTCAGTTTAAAATCTGATCTGCAAGAGGACACCACAGAGAAAGCAGCACTTCCTCAATACTTCCATTAAGTCATGTTGAATTATGTACAAATCATGCACTCAGAAACTCAGAGTTACTGCCGAATTAACCCTGGACTCATAAGCAACTTTCCAACAGTTCAAGGAGGCCAAAGTATTGCCAACCTGCTGCCTAACACTACAGACCCAATAATCACAAATTAAATCCCATTGACCCATCATCTCTGCGCTCACTGACGTACATTGGCTCCTGTTCCACCAGGTCCATGGCCTTATCTCTGTCCTCTTCTCCAGTCTTAAAAAGCTCCAAGAACTCTGCACTCCAACTCTGGTCTCCACTCCCTTCACCCCAGCATTGGTGGCCGTGTCTTCAGCCATCCTGGCCTTTAGCTGTATAATTCCCTCCTTAAGCACTTCCAACACTACCTCTTCCTCAAAGAACTTCTTTTTGACCAAGCTCTTAATCACCTGTCCTCATCTCCTTTGGTTCAGTGTCAATTTTTGGCTAATTAAGCTACTGTGCAGCACCTTGCAATATTTTACTGTTGAAGAGGCTATATAAATGCAAGTTGTTACTGTTAAGATGTTGCTTTGTGCTCAGTTAGGTAACCTTAAGCAGCCAAACAGTGAGCAACCATAAGAGGCCTTCACGCCTTGACAAACAGCAAACATTCCACTGATCTCTACTGAAAGATTTACATGTATTGACATTGGATGAGCACAAACTGGAACTCAGCTGTACATGTTGCTCTCTCTCTTGCCCTCTACCTGTAGTCAAACAGACTGCCAAAGCTCATATTCTGAATTTACACAAGAATATTCATTTGGGTGAGGTACGAAAGCCTGGCATCATTCATCATATTGATAAGTTACCCCGCCACAAGAGGAGAAAAAGGAGAAAGACTGGAAAATTATGAAAAAAAAACTTGTACAGGCTTGAGTTTTATTTCATTTGGATAATGTTTTTGTGTTGTTTTTTTAGAAACACACAAGGTTAAAATCCAATTTACATTAATATGCAGGAAGATTCACATGGCATTGCACCTCTGCAGGACCAATTATCACCAAATACAAGAACAGTTTTCAGCCGTGACCCGATACCCACTGGGTAAAGCATGCTGTGACTTATTCCACTTCATCCTTTATCCATTCTGCCAATTAACATTCATATCTAAGAGTGAAAGGACCATGTAAAAGTGCGAAGTAAATATTTTAAATAAAGCATCACCAACAAATCACAATATTGTAGAAGATCAACCTGCACTTTTCAGTAGAAATTTCATCTAAAAGGACTCCTTAACCTCTTTACTCCATGGGAATAATTATGCTCAAGAATTAATCGAACAGTGGAAAGACAAATGAAACGATTACATGAGTCTTTCACACTGCCACATACATAGTGATCCCATGACCGTCTTTGCCAGAGTCCTTTGAGTTTGAGAAGAAAATTCCAGCCCATTAAACAACGGCCACTGGATAGTATATGAGCTGGAGCCACTCAAACAGATATTCAGTAACTACATTTTAGTCGAGAGCAGACAACAGTGAGGGAAGGATAAATGATCTGTCAACAGTGTGCAAAAGACTGTGGTGTAAATGTATAGAGGTGTATCTGTATGTGCAATGTGCAACATAATGAAAAATCTAATGAAATGACACCCACCGAACAGGATATCCCATTCAAATCAATCCATGGACAAGTTACACTGCTCACAGCATGCACCCTTCCACCATGTAGTCTTTAAAGGAAGCAGACACAATTCAAGCTTGGCAACTACTGCAAGACCAAAATACTGTGTCTAACCCAAGCCAAAACAATTTTTCAAATGAAGGAAAAACAGATGTTCAGCAGCGAGCTGGATAGATGAACAAATAACCTCATTAAACACAGACTGAAGTTCAAGACAGGCATTTGGTCTTCTACTGTTCCATTCAAACTGGATATCCAATGCACAGGAACCTGTATATCTTTCTTCACCCTCAATAGTATTTATTGTGAAATACTGCATGTTTGTACAAAGTGTGATGAATAATGTTGGTGAGCTACATGCACAAATAGCCATGTGGGAACATGATGTAGTGCCAATAAAGGAAGCATGGCTTTAAAATGGTGAGAACTGGGTGCTTAATATTCAAGGATACAAGGTGTTCAACGAAGATAAGGAAGGAAAAAAGGGAGGCGAGGTGGCAGTCCTGATTAGGGAAGACATTGTGGTGTTGGAAGCGAAGATGTCCTTGAAAGGGCAAAGACATAATCCATTTGGTTCGAATTGAGAGCATGATCACGGCATCAGGGGTATTCTACAGGCCTCCAAATAACAAAAGAGAGATAGAGGAGCAAATGAGAGACAGAGGAGGAAATCATAGAGATGTGCGAGAACAACACAGTGACATTACAGGGGGACTTTAGTTATCCAAATATCAAACAGGATAATGTTAGAGTTAAGGGTAAGGAGGTGGAAGAATTTCCAAAATACGTTCTGGAGAGCTTCCTTGACCAGTATGCTCTTGGTCCAACTAGTAATGAGGCATTGCTGGATCTGGTGGCGGGGAATGGTCATCATAAGAGTGATCATCATATTATAAAGTTTAGATTTATTATGAAGAGCAAGGAACAATCTAAAAGAGAACCTGTATATTGGAAGAGGGCTAACGTCAATGGGATGAGAGGGGATCTCGCCAGGGTAAAATGGAACCAAAGATTGACAGGAAAAACTGTAACAGAACAATGGGTGATCTCGAAGGAAGAGATGTTTCAGATACAGGCTACGTACATTCCAACAAGAGGGTAAGGCAGAGGAACCAAGCCAAGGCTCCTTGAATAGAGAATATGATGAAACAAAAAAAAAAAGAGGGTGTATGGTGCATGTCAAGTGAATTCTTCAAGCGAGAACCAGGCCAAATACAATAAAGTTGAGAAGGAAAGCGAAGAGGAAACTGAGACTAGCAAAGAGAGAGTATGAGATTAGAATAGCAGTTAACATAAAAGGTAACCCAAAAATCTTCTAACAGCATAAGGTAGATATGTCCCCAGGCCCTGATAGGATCTACCCCAGAATACTAAGGGAGGCAAGGAAAGAAATTGCTGGGGCCTTGACAGAAATCTTTGCATCCTCATTGGCTACAGGTGAGGTCCCAGAGGACTGGAGAATAGCCAATGCTGTTCCTTTGTTTAAGAAGGGTAGCAAGGATAATCCAGGAAATTATAGGCCGGTGAGTCTTACGTCAGTGGCAGGGAAATTATGAGAGAGGATTCTTCGGGACAGGATTTACTCCCATTTGGAAACATACAAACTTATTAGCAAGAGACAGCATGCTTTTGTGAAGGGGAGGTCGTGTCTTACTAATTTGATTGAGTTTCTTGAGGAAGTGACAAAGATGATTGATGAAGGAAGGGCAGTGGATGTTATCTATATGGACTTCAGTAAAGCCTATGTCAAGGTCCCTCATGGCAGACTGGTACAAAAGGTGAAGTCACACGGGATCAGAGGTGAGCTGGCAAGATGGATACAGAACTGGCTCAGTCATAGAAGACAGAGGGTATCAGTGGAAGGGTGCTTTTCTGAATGGAGGGCTGTGACTAGTGGTGTTCCGCAGGGATCAGTGCTGGGATCTTTGCTGTTTGTAGTATATATAAATGATTTGGAGGAAAATGTAGCTGGTCTGATTAATAAGTTTGCGGACGACACAAAGGTTGGTGGAGTTGCGGATAGTGATGAGGATTGTCAGAGGATACAGCAGGATATAGATCGGTTGGAGACTTGGGCGGAGAAATGGCAGATGGAGTTTAATCCGGACAAATATGAGGTAATGCATTTTGGAAGATCTAATACAGGTGGGAAGTATACAGTAAATGGCAGAACCCTTAGGACTATTGACAGGCAGAGAGATCTGGGCGTACAGGTCCACAGGTCACTGAAAGTGGCAACGCAGGTGGATAAGGTAGTCAAGAAGGCATATAGCATGCTTGCCTTCATCGGTCGGGGCATAGAGTATAAAAATTGGCAAGTCATGTTGCAGCTGTACAGAACCGTAGTTAGGCCACACTTAGAATATTGCGTGCAATTCTGGTCGCCACACTACCAGAAGGACATGGAGGCTTTGGAGAGGGCACAGAAGAGGTTTACCAGGATGTTGCCTGGTCTGGAGGGCATTAGCTATGAGGAGAGGTTGGATAAACTTGGATGGTTTTCACTGGAACGACGGAGGTGGAGGGGCGACATGATAGAGGTTTACAAAGTTATGAGCGGCATGGACAGAGTGGATAGTCAGAAGCTTTTTCCCAGGGTGGAAGAGTCAGTTACTAGGAACATAGGTTTAAGGTGAGAGGGGCAAAGTTTAGAGGGGCTGTGCGAGGCAAGTTTTTTACACAGAGGGTGGTGAGTGCCTGGAACTTGCTGCCGGGGGAGATGGTGGAAGCAGGTACGGTAATGACGTTTAAGAGGCATCTTGACAAATACATGAATCGGATGGGAATAGAGGGATACGGTCCCCGGAAGTGCAGAAGGTTTTAGTTTAGGCAGGCATCAAGATCGGCGCAGGCTTGGAGGGCCGAATGGCCTGTTCCTGTGCTGTACTGTTCTTTGTTCTTTGTTCATGTAAATAGTAAGCAGGTGGTAAGAAGCAGGGTGGGTCCTATTAAGGAAAAGAGGGAGTTATATGCTTAGAGATGTAGGGCAAGGCTACAATAATTTCAGAGCACGACAGGTCTTTTTTATTATTATTATTTTATTTTTTAACCATGTGCCTGTCTTATAACTTGCTTTTTTCATGTTTGTGCTTTTGGACAGAGCTGTTCATCATTCTGTCATTAACACTCTCTCTGGACTAATGCTTTGTCTTTCACCACACCATTAGCACTCCCTTTGCCTTTGTCCCATGACATCTTTGTCATTTAATCTCTCCTGTCTTCTGCCTGATCACACACCTTCCCTCTTGCTCTCTTCCTCCCACCCCCACTTCACTTGCTTAAAACCTATTACATTTCTAGCTTTTGCCGGCTCTGATGAAAGGTCACAGACCTGAAACATTAACTCTCTCTCTCTCTCTCCACAGATGCTGCCAGACCAGATAGTATTAAGTGATGTTTCCAAGGGTAATTGCTACTGCCTTTTTTGAGATATGTAAATTACTTGGATATTTGAATACAGAGTAAAATTTCAAAATTTGCACGACATGAAACTTGGGAGGTGTGGCAGGCAGCAAGGATGATACCAATCAACTACAACATGACATAGACAGGCGAGCAGAATGGGCAGACAAGTGGCAGATGGAATTTAATACAGAGAAGTGTGAGGTGATGCATTTTGAAAAAGGGATAGCAAGAGGCAATATACTCAATACTACAGTTCTAAAGAGTGTACAGGGACAGAGGAACATGGGGGTTCATGTGCATCGATCTGTGAAGGTGGCAGGACACCTCAAGAGAGTGATTGGTAAAACATATGGGATCTTGGGCTTCATAATTAGAAGTATTGAGTACAAAAGCAGGTAAGTTACACTGAACTTTTGTAAAGCTCTGGTTAGGCCACGACTAGCGTAATATGTCCAGTTCTGGTTACACTTTAGAAAGGCTCTGAGGTTCCTTGAGAGGGTGCAGAGATTTATCAGAAATTCCAGGATAAGGGAATTTAGCTACAAGGTTAGGTTGGAGAAGCTGGAGTTGTTCTCCTTGGAGCAAAGGAGATTGAGGGAAGATTTGAGAGAGGTGTGCAAGATTATTACAGGTTTAGATAAGGTAAACAAGGAAAAGCGGTTTCCATTAGCTGGTGGTACAAGGACTAGGGGACACAGATTTAAGGTTTTGGGCAGAAGATGCAGGGGGGATGTGAGGAAGAATTTTGTTAAGCAACGAGTGGTAATGACCTGGAACTCGCTGACTACAAGGGTGGTGGAAGCGGAGATGACAAATGATTTCAAAAGGGAAATTGGACGAGCACTTGAGGCCCAATGCGTCTGCATTAATGCTACTAGTGAACTCAATAAAACAAGATCCCGGAGCACATCAGCAGGGAAACACTAGCTGTCAATAACACTCCAGTTGCAGGTGTGAGAGCCATGAGTCCATTTAACTGCCCATTCAATTGTGGCACAGATACATTCAGGTGCCATGTAACTTTGTTGACTAATTTTGCTATGCCTGGTCCTGTCACCTTATCAGGCCATTTTGGAATTGGGGGCAAAACTTTAAAAGTGGATTTTAATTGTCTGTAAACAATTTTAAAGGTTTGTGTTAAAACTGAAAGCCTAAATATTGACGACAAGCATGGAAGAACTTAGTCAAGAAGTGTACTCACCAACAGCAACAAAATAAGTGTGGCACTGGAAGCGTTAATTATTGTCACATGCCTAAAGTCAAAACGAACAGGCGAGCCCACATTGACACAAACCACAGAACCCCAAATTAATAGAGGACAGAAGGCCACTTGGCCCATCAAGTCTGCACTAAAATAAAAGCAAAATACTGCAGATGCTGGAAATCTGAACTAAAAACAAGAAATGCTGGAAATACTCAGCAGGTCTGGCAGCATCTGTGGAGAGAGAAGCAGAGTTAATGTTTCAGGTCAGTGACCCTTCATCAGAACTGGCAGATATTAGAAATGTAAAAGGTTTTAAGCAAGTAAAGTGGGGGATGGGGCAGGAGATAACAAAAGAGAAAGTGTTGATAGGACAGAGGGTCACAGAGAAAAACTGACCAGAAGGTCATGGAACAAAGGCAAACGGTATGTTAATGGTGTGCTGAAAGACAAAGCGTTAGTACAGAGAGGGTGTGAATAGACTCCAAGCACAAACATTTAAAAAGAAAACAGGAACAGTGGGTAGGCACAAGAGAAACAAACTAAGCAAAGTAAAAAAATAAAAAATAAAATAACCAAATAAAAAAGGAAAAAGAAGAAAAAAATAACTAAACATAAAAAGGGGGGCCCGTCATGCTCTGAAATTATTGAACTCAATGTTCAGTCTGGCAGGCTGTACCGTGCCTAATCGGTAAATGAGATGCTGTTCCTCGAGCTTGCGTTGATGTTCGCTGGAACATTGCAGCAATCCCAGGACAGAGATGTGAGCATGAGAGCAGGGGAGTGTTGAAATGGCCAGCAGCTGGATGCTTGGGGTCATGCTTACGGACTGAGCGGAGGTGTTCCGCTATGCGGTCACCCAATCTGCGTTTGGTTTCCCCAGTGTGGAGGAGACCATATTGTGAGCAGCGAATACAGTATACTAAATTGAAAGAAGTACAAGTAAATTGCTGCTTCACCTGAAAAGAGTGTTTGGGGCCTTGGATAATGAGGAGAGAAGAGGTAAATGGGCAGGTATTACACTTCCTGCGATTGCAAGGGAAGGTGCCATGGGAAGGAAACGAGGTGGTGGAGGTAATGGAGGAGTGGACGAGGGTGTCGCGGAGGGAACGATCCCTTCGGAATGCTGACAGGGGAAGGGAGGGGAAGATGCATTTGGTAGTGGCATCACGCTACGTGTGGTGGAAGTGGCGGAAGATGATCCTTTGGATCTGGAGACTGGTGGGGTGGCGGCCAATCATCAGGCTGGAAGCTCTTAGTCCCAGCAGAGCTACTGGGAGTGGTGGCCACTGCTGGGACTGCAGCCCAGCCGAGGACATGGAGCCAGGACTGCAGGTAAGTGAAGGGTGCCTCCCCAGGGAAAATCGGTCGCGTCCTGGCGAGGCAAGGGTGGTCGTTTGTGGGGTGGGGGGTGGGGGGGGAAGGGGGCGTCTCGGGTCCTGGGGGTGGTTGGGGAAGCGGGGGCAGCCCTCAATCGGGCACCCTGTGCCTGTTTGTCAGGGCCCACCCCCGGGGAGCTGAGAGGCCGCCAGCTTTCACCGGGCGGCCTTTCACGTCTCCCGGACGCCCACTTGTCATGGGTAAAATCCCCTTGGAGGCGGGTGAAGGCCGTCATAGGTTTAGTAATTAACTCGAGTTGCAACGTACAATCTGAAATGCCAAACCAGTTCTCACTTTGTCACTGGTTAAACCATTGCTTAAAACAGGCCATTGCTTCAAACCCTTATCTTCAGCCTGCAAGCAAAGCATTATGTAAATGAATCCTCTGGAGAACAAAGAAAAGGACTTGCATTTAAATAGTACCTAGCACAACCTCAATGTCCCAAAGTGCTTTATAAGTAATGCAGTAGCCAAAAGTATATTATGCCAAGTTCTGATGAAAAGTCAGTCAACTGTTTCTCTCTCCACAGAGACTGCCAAACCCGCTGAACATTTCCAGCATTTTCAGTTTTTATTTCAGTATGTCATGCTTGTTCCCTCGGAAGCACGCACCATTCTAAGAACTCATCTGACAAGATACAGCTCTCCATGAGCATATGAATCTCTGTGCCTGGCATTTGTCTCCAGATAAGTTCTCACCCATCTTCCTGCAAAAGGAAGGTCTTTTCTTCTTGAACTTTTTCTTCATCCTACTGAATGGCAGAACAGGCTGAAGGAGCAGAATACTCCTGTGCCCATGTTCCTATTTCTCAATATCGACTAGCTAGCCAAAGATATAGATATCCCGCCACCATGCTGAACTTGAAGGCATTGATATGCACCAATTACAGACTAGTAATTTAGAGATTTGGGGTTTAATATAATATAGACTCAAAATAAAATTTTGATCTGCACAAATCAACCACAAATGCAGCCAATTAAAACCATCGAAGTTGGTCATTTATCAAACCCATCAATTCTTTACATGCTTTGACAAATAAGATAACTCCATGATAAAAACATCTCGCATCACAAAAATCTTATCAAGTGGGCTTCACTTGATAGACAAGTGAGACAATGGATAGAAACAGAGATTTTATAATGCTTTGTGGGGAAAATATGTTTTTTTTTCAGCTTCTATCTGTGGCTGCTCGAGCAAGTGGCTGTCAGAACACAGATAGGGAATTGTTCCCTTCTCCTTGGCTGTCAAAGCTTTAACTCCTTTACCTGGAACCATTTGATATCTTCGCCAATCAATCAGTATTTATTTAAGAGTCAGATCACGCATCAGCAGTTTATTTGACAGCAAGCTCCATCACCTGATGCCCACATCTACATCATTCCAACAAGGATAGCAAGAAAGACGCCAGGAATTTTCCCTTGTCAGGATCCAGGAATGCTGAGGCAAAACTGCAGTGCTCCTGCTGAGATTTACTCAATTTAGCACAATTTATCAGGGATCATATCTGGGATCTTCCTATGCAGATGATCCATCTCGGCCTCCTCCTGAGGTCCCAGCATCACAGATGCCAGTCTTCAGTCATTTCGATTCACTCCACGTGATATCAAGAAATGGCTGAAGGTACTGGGTCCTGATAACATCCTGTACTGAAGTCTTAAGTAGTACTGAAGACTTGTGCTGTAGAACTAGCCGCACCCTGAGCCAAGCTGTTCCAGTACAGCTACAACACTGACATCTACCCAACAACGTGGAAAATTGCACAGATATGTCCTGTACACAAAAAGCAGGACAAATCCAACCCAGCTAATTACTGCTCCATCAGTCTACTCTCGATCATCAGCAAAGTGATGGAATATGTCATTGACAGTGCTATCAAGCGGCACTTGTTTAGCAACAACCTACTCACTGATGCTCATTTTGGGTTCCACCAGGGCCACTCAGCTCCTCATTTTACCCTTGGTCCAAGCATGGACAAAAGAGCTGAACTCAAGAGGTGAGGTGAGAGTGATTACCCTTGATATCAAGGCAGCATTCAACCAAGTGTGGCAACAAATAGCCTGAGCCAAAGTGAAGTCAATGAGAATCAGGGGGAGAACTGTTCACTAGGTGGAGTCATATCCAGCACAAAGGAAGATGGTTGTGGTTGTTGGAGGCCAATCATCTCAGCCCCAATACTTCGATGCAGGAATTCCGCAGGGTAGTGTCCGAGGCCCAACCATCTTCATTTGCTTCATCAAAGACCTTCCTGGCATCATAAGGCCGAAAGTGGAGCTGTTCACTGATGTTTGTACAATATTCAGTACTATCTGCAGCTCCTCAGATGCTGAAGCAGTCCGTGTCCATATGCAGCAAAACCTGGACAACATTCAGGCTTGGGCTGATAAGTGGCAAGTAACATCGCACCACACAAGTGCCAGACAATGACCATCTCCAATAAGAGAGAATCTAACCATCTCCCCTTGACATTCAACAGCATTACAAGTGCTGAATCCCCCGCTAACAACATCCTGGGGGTTACCATTGACCTGAAACTGAACTGGTGCAGCAATACAAGTACTGTGGCTAAAGGAGCAGGTCAGACACTGGGGCTTCTGCAGCGAGTAACCCACCTCCTGACTCCCCAAAGCCTGTTCACCATTTACAAGGCACAAGTCACGAGTGTGATGGAACACACTCTACTTGCCTGGATGACTGCAGCTCCAATAACACTCAAGAAGTTCAACACCATCCAAGACAAAGCAGCCTGTTTAATTGGCATCCCATCCACCACCTTAAACATTCACTACCTCCACCACCGACGCACAGTGGCAGCAATGTGTAGCATATACAAGATGCACTGCAGCAACTCCTTCGACCACACCTTCCAAACCCGTGAGTTTTTCCACCTAGAAAGACAAGGGCAGCAGACACATGCGAACACCACCACCTGCAAGTTCCCCTCTAAGCCACACACCATCCTGACTTGGAAATATATCGCTGTTCCTTCACTGTCACGAAATCAAAATCCTGGAACTCCGTCCCGAACAGTACTCCCTAATAACAACTATCCGCACCAGATGGACTGCAGCATTTCAAGAGGGCAGCTCACCACCACCTTCTTAAGGACAATTAGGGATGGGCAACAAATGCTGGCCTTGCCAGCATCGCCCAGATCCCATGAAATGAATTTTAAAAATCCATATTACTCAGCTGTTGTTCTTTACTTTAACTTCAAGTACCATGACATGAAAATATACAATGGGATAGACTTGCATGCAAATACAAGTCAATCCTCCCAAGGACTGCAGCCTCCAAAATATTGAAGTCACAGATCTCCCCGCAACAGTACACAGCCTGTGAACATTTTTCTGCAGCTGCATTTGTCTGCCAGCAGGATTTTCCACAGCAGAAATGAAAAGACAGCATCACTTGTCTTTGGCTCACCATTTACAATGAAAAAATACCATATGTTAAGTTCATGCATTTTTAAAAATATATGATCTCCTTTAACCAAAGTGTACGATGTGCCTGGCTGAGCAGCAGTCATCTCTGAAAAAACACAGGCATGCAAATTGTTGATTGAGGAAATATCTGCAAACAGCAGAGTAAAGATCATTTCCTGTTGGTACTGAAGCTCGGTGTACACAACTGTTGGAAAGATATCCTGGTTTTTAAAAGATGCTGTCATTCAACAGTATGTCTCTACCAATGTGGGCTGCAAGATTGCAGGTTATGACAAATTTATTGTGTTTTTCAAGTTTGCATTACAACATTACTGGATACGTCTGTAAAGTCAAAAAAAGCAATATATATTTACCACTTCTGCACAACCACAAAATATTTAACTATATTACCCAAAAAAATTCTACAGCTGGGATAAACTCTTAAAACCAGATCAACATCATCTCCAACACCATTATATAGAGATAGCTCTGAAGCATATATTATAGCTTTCAACAGAAGTATTAAAACATTTTAAAAGTATCAAAGTATATTGTAGCAGTCGGCTTTCCTACATTATACATTGATAGCTCAGTTTTTTTTCTTTGCTGAGTTGTGGGATTGATGAACTAATCTGGAAGAGCTAACATTGGAAATGTTCTTCACAGAAACTACCCTTCGATCATATATAAAACCTTCCCTCATCATATCAAAATCACAATTTAAAAAAATCTTGCACTTATACAGTGTCTTTCACACCGCAGAAAAAAAGCACTTTACAGCCAATTACTTTTGAAATGTAGTTACTGGTATAATAGAGAAAAATTAAAATGATAAAAGCCTCTATCATTTTATTCCACAAATTAAAAAGCACCCCATTTTGATAACTGCTGAGTGCAAGAGGCATCAAACTCTTTTCAACTAGAACATGCAGTTAAGAGGGAGTACCAGTCAAGGGATTCAAGTGATCTCAAAAGCACTGAAAGTGGAGTGAAATCATCTTTGTGTTCATTCACACAGTAACTGATTTGTATTATCTACTTTACAATGGGTTTCAGCTTAACCTCAGCATTTTTCAATATTAATCTGATCATTTAACACAATTAGAAAATCCATTAATTTGAAATCATTCACCAAGCAGCTATTAATAGTTATAGCACCACATATTTCACATAATGGAAAAAAATTAGTTCACACTTCATGACAAAACTCAAAAGAATTTAGAGCCTAACCTGATTAAAATACCAGTTTATATCAGTGCCAGTTGTGCAGAGCACTGTAGCTCCACATGGCAGTACAAAGTGAGGTTGCATTTCTGATTTGCTGTATAGCAAACTCCAATCAACCAAGCTGAAGGGAAGCATTTAACATTGGTCAACGGGCCACAAAAGTGAAATGGGGTTAACAAGAAAGCAGTAACCACACACTGCTCTCACGTACCTCTAAGTGGCCAGCTACAGAACCACCAGAGGCAGTCCATGAGTCCAGGGGGAGGCAGTACTGGAAGAAACAACATTGTTTTATATCACAACTCTCTTCCTACCCCAAAAGTATCATTTCCCCAAAGATTATATCATAAAATATACTGCAGATGGAATTGTTTGCTTGATAACTGGTGCTGATAATGACATTTCCCATCACCACCCCACAAACACCCAAGGACCCAAGATGTTTTGTGTCCAAACCAGTCTCCACCTAGACCTACCAACAATGCAGTCTGCTCAACAAGACATTTCAGGCAAACTAAATTTAACACAATGCCCAGATTTATGAGTGACATCATATCCAACCATTTTAGCTCACAACATAACCCGACAGACATCCTATAGTCAGGATGTTAACCTTCCTGTTCCTGTTATCCAATGAGTGAGTATAGGAAGTTCCTCGAAACTCTGTGTACTTCTCCAAACAGGAAAACCACTTCCAGACTTTGAAAGATAAAACAGAGTCGCATAAGACCAAATGATATAACCCATTTCACCTCTTACAAAAAAAAAACTATTTTCCAACCCAAGCTTTCATAGAGGATGGAAAATATTGCCTTCTTCAATAAACCTTTATAAGCCATAAAAACGTAGGTGTCTGGGTAAAGCCAAAGGTTTAATGGAACAATTCTGATGGTTTTCTTTTCACTGATCTTTACTGTCACACTTCCTCCTCTAGCTGCAAAGGCAGTGTAGACAGGGTACTGCTTCAGGAATGACCAACATGATTACTATCCAAAGTTGGACAATCAGCGCAATCTTGAACCAATCTGTAAGGGATGCTCACCAACGACCCAGAGATCTCTCTTCAATCAGCCCATGGGGAAGAGACACCTCTTCACAATGGCATGAAAAATTTAAGCTATTCTCCACAGCTGCAATAAGTCAATACTTCAATCTGCTTTTTTGTTTTTAAGCAAGCTATTTACCAGATGGATGGAGAAGCCTGAGATCCTTGGAATCACAATCAGCTGGCATGTACAAAACTTCATCTTCAAATGAAAAGAATGCACCTTTACCACTTTTTGTGACCCCACTATCAAGTTGCTAGAATACATGGCACAAGCAATCCCATTGTGTACAAGACTGGTGTGAGCTGATCACCGTCATGCCTCTTTCCTAGCTGAAGGATGATATTTGATACCTCCAATAAACAGTGAAAACCCATGGGAGGAAAGGAAAACAGGGAACAGTATATTGGGCTACTTTCAGATGTGCATCAGAAGATGAAAGCTCAGAATAATATATCAACATGTACAGATATAGGAAGAAAAGGCTAACCTCAATCTACACAACTATCCTATTGCTTACTGTTGGTAGAGTTTTCTCAGCCCTTCTCTAATCCTACCACCTACTACTTCTCTGCCCGCCCTTTAAAAGCACCTTTCAAATCTAGCTACTCAACCATGTCTGCATGCCAGCTCTCCGAAACCTTACTGCTCAGCATGATTTCTCCTCTCTGAAGTATGTTAGGATATTTGTGTTGGAGGTGCCCTGTAAATTCAAGTAGCAGGTATTGTTTAGGACTCTGTTTCAGGACATTTTAATCAATTCTCTCCTTTCCTGGCACTAAACCCTTAGCATTCCACTCCCTGCCAATCTGGAATTTTCCCTTCTCATTGTTGAACCATTGCACTGAATTAGTAGATGCTCCACTTGGAGAGGAAAAATGGAATGTGCCAGATATAAATTTGTATGTTCTATTTCAATTATCCTTTTTCCGAGTTTACAGTCATAGCTCCTTGTTCCAAACAGACTTCCAAATCCACCTATTAGAAAACCTGCATTGTGGTCCCTCATGACTTGGAAAGTAAATGATGCAGCATTGAGCAATCCACATCATCAATTTTAATCCATCGTCTATATTGAATGAACTCATTTGGGATGGTACAGAGGAGAAGTCAACAACCATTATCCTGAGTGCCCCTGGGCTAAAAGGAAAGAAGTGAAACCAAGTCAGTCATGCCCCTCATGATGATCCAATAATTCTTGCAGCAAATGCACTAAATGGATGCCAATTGAAGACGATAAATACCAGCCTCAGCTGCAGTTCTTACTAGTCATAATGCCAGCCAACACTCACTATTGAGGTCCACACACAAACAGTAACTGCCTGGACAGTCCTCCTTCTTCTTTTTCAGCCTCCTTGTCTCGAGAGACAATGGGTAAGCACCAAAAGGTGGTCAGTGGTTTGTGGAGCAGCACCTGGAGTGGCTACAAAGGCCAATTCTACAGTGACAGACTCTTCCACAGGCGCTGCAGTTAAAATTGGTTGTCGGGGCTGTTACACAGTTGGCTCTCTCCTTGCACTTCTGTCTTTTTTCCTGCCAACTGCTCAGTCTCGTCGATTCGTCACTCTTTAGCCCCACCTTTATGGCTGTCCGCCAGCTCTGGCGATCACTGGCAACTGACTCCCACGACTTGTGGTCAATGTCAATGCCTGGACAGTAACCCAGCACAAATCACTGCATTCACGAAGAGGGGTAAAGGAAGAACACACAAAGGGGAAACAAATCGAAAGAACATTGCTAAAACTTGGTTGTCCCTTGCAAACTATTTCTTCCCCCTTTATCCACTCCAGTGTGAACAAATACAAAATTCTTTGCTCCATTTTACAATTCAGTTATTTATAATCCCAAATGCTCCTGTGAAATTTTTCTGTAGCCTGGAATTCTTTGATCAAGAACTTTCTAGAAAATTCATATTTGATAAAGATGAAGCAGTATCTGAAAAAAACTTCCAAAACGTTTTCAAGCTGCACATAGTACATCAAGGCTTTGATAGTGCTCAGTTTTACATAATGTGGCTAGTACTGCAGATAGCAATGATACCTACATAATTAAAATTAACTGTTAGTTTGCAAATCAGAAAATTCAAGATTCTGAAACTTCACCACAGACCGGCTGATGGACTGGGTAAGTTATACCAATGACGAAGAAGGGTTCTTCTTGGCACATTGAAGCACCGAACAAGTTTAATCTCTTTTCCCCTTACCAGACTTGTATTCTCACTTACCTTGCAATGTCAGGCACTCACAATTGTTCCCTGTTATTTTGGGATTCTGCACTTCTGTCCCCAAAAGGCTGCCTACCTGCTTCAAGATTGCCATTAAAAGCTGCCAGAATGCACGTGATAATAAACAGACAATGACACTCCACTTACTTTCTCTCTCCTCTGCATGGGTGCCCCTGAACTTTAATTTTCATAAGGAAATGAGCCGAGCAGAGGCCAATTGTATATCCTCCTGCTCCCTAACACCCAACCTCAGTATTTCATTCTGCAATGTACAGTCCAGCTGCACACTGTTTCTTTATATCAGTATATAATCTAATTCACAAGCTATATTTCACATTTACAATTTAAATCTCAACTTTATTTTTACAAAATCATTAAGATTTTCATGTAAACAGCACCTTGATACCTTATTAATCTTAAACCAGGTGTCGCTGTTCAAGGAAGAGGGAAGTACACAATTCGTTCTTCACCCTACATCATCATTCAACATTTCTTACAAGTACACAGCAAGCAATGTCAGTGAGACCAAATTAAAATCAAAGCCACTCACATCTCTCATCACCAACATTCCACAAAGTAAGAGGGAGGTCTAACAGCAATGCATTAGAGCTGCACAACAATGCACGTGGAGCAATACATCCCAGGGATAATCCTACACTCCAAATTCCCAATCTCAGTAATGGCATTGAGAGTCACATGCTTACCTACAAAGAAAATAGTCACCACTAAGTGCTTTTTCAGAGAAAAATGGCATAGTACACAATAGAGTGTTTAAATATAAGGAGAAAACTTAAAACAGATTATAATCTCAGATTTCAATTTAAGCAGGCTTCAGTTGATCAATTTTGACCCTTTAGGCTCCACTCTACAAGTCCTTATCGTTCAGTACACAGTCCATGGTGTCTTCTTTCTTTGCACTGAAGTGCTTAAATTGGCCTTTTATCCAAATTCGTCAGAGCAGAGCAAATAATATAGCGTGCAATCCCAGAATGACATCACCTCCTCACCTTCCAATGAAGGGAATTAAAAAACTGCAGGGATTTGTGGAGCCAGGGAGTGGGAGCAACAGGATTGCTCTTTGAAATTGCCAACACAGACTCGATAGGCCAAATGGCTCCTTCTATGCCGTACTATTCGATGATTCCGTGGCCCGATTTTAAGTCTGGGCAAGTGGATGGGTTTTGAATAAGTTAAAATCTTACCCCACAATTTTAAGACCGAATGTCTCCTTGCTTCTTCATCCACAGATGCTGCCTGACCTACTCAATATTTCAAGCAATTTCTGTTCTTATTTGCAACTTCTGGCATCAACAGGATTTTGCTTTTGCAAGTGTCAAGTTGTTTGGCTCCAATTTGTTTTATCTTGGCTATCTAGAAATTTGTTGCAAAAAGGTACATGATCCCAGGAAACAACAACAATCAAAGAACATTTTCTAATCATTATGTGCAGTGCTACAGAGGGAAATTGTCAGATAACTTACAGGTACTGACCTTACTGTCATTAAAGGTTCTGTATCAAATCAAAACATTGCAATATATGTGCATCCATCTCAGGCCACAGCAACCTGGCAATTACAGACCAAACACAGATTTGTGAAAATGTTCTGGTAATTGAGAAATCTCCCAGGTGGGAAGAAATTGAATTATCTGCATTTATCCCTTCATTCTCCCCAAGGTCCAACACAGACATAGTGAACAAGTGCTCATTAGGTCTTGTTCAACAATATCTTGCCATTTCCATCACAATGCAGCTCCCACCAGTGGACTCAGAATAGACTGGCAGTGAACTGTCAAACAAAATAATCCCAGACATCATGTGCAGAGACCTTAGTATGAAAACCTGTCTTTAGTGCATTAAATATTACACAATGACACTGATTCAACAAACAACAGATATAAATTTTCTGTGTTGACTTAATTTTTATCAAAAAATGCACTGAAGTATAAAGCAGGCAATATCCTTTAATAGTTATTGACTTTTTCTCTAAAATTAACAAATACAGGGCAATGTACCTAAAGGCTTTAACAAAGCTAGACACTTTGTAAGCACCGTAGACCTTTAAGAGCCAAAGAAAAACAAACAGCGGGATGTTTCAACTGAGCTTACAACAAAATTTAACACAAAACCTTCAAAAGCTATTCAACAGTCAGTTTGCCCGTTACTTATATGGTACTTGTACAATGGTACAACAAATTATATCTATATATCGTCTTTAACAGAGTTAAATGTCCCAAAGCACGTAACAGGAACGTTAGCAAACAAAATTTGACACTGGCCACATAAGGAGACATTAGGGCAGGTGGAGGTAGAAGGAAGCAGTGTCTTAGAGGAGAAGAGATAGAGAGACGGAAAGTTTTAGGGAGGGAATTCAAGAGCTTAGGGCCCAGGTAGCTGAAGGCATGGCTGCCAAATTGTGGAGGTATGGAAATTGGGAAGCACAAGGGGCCAGAATTGGTGGAGTGCAGAGGTCACAGAGAGCTGTAGAAGGTTACAGAGATGTCAGCAGGCGTGCAATACTGATTAATATAAAGGTGGCTAACTCTCAGTCTCCAGAATGCAGCTTTAAATCTTCTGTCGGTCTAGACAGCCGCCATTGGAGAGGGTGACATACAGGGGCCCACATCTTACTCAAAAAAGCCCAAAAGAGATAGTTGGCACACAGCTGAGTTTAAAAATAAATGGCTTTCAACATGGAGCGACAACCTCCCACTGAATGCAGAACCTAAAAAACAGGAGTCACAGAAGTTATGTTGGCACTTGCACAAGTGAACAAACCTGCAATTGGGCAGTAAGTGTGTTTACATCTACAACTCCAAAAATGTAGAGGCTCTGAGAACAGCCTGGCAGTCAAGGAAATTGTCAATTTTTCACTGAATGCGTCAGTGGCATGTCAGCAAGCAACAAGTTCAATGTTTCGTGCACCTCTCCTTTACTCTCTGATGGTTAACTAATGTTGCACTGTTCTGTTTTTGAATCATGAATACTCAGAGAAAATAGGAGCAGCAATGAACACTCTGGTGCTATGCAAAAGCATCTGGGGGTTTGTGAATTGTATGTTTGCATGCACACTGACCTAGCCCCCGTCACACCAAATATCACGAGCAACAGGATAAAAGGACAACTCAAATCACAGGACAGAGCCAGAGGGTGGAACACTCAAGCTGGCCAAAGAAAAGCTTCTTTCTAGACCCTTTCATCTATCCCACACATCACAAATAGGAACACAGCACATTTCTTTCCTGTGTAATCTTCCGTCCATGCCACTTCCCTGTAATTTGATTCTGTAGCTTTTTTTTAAAAAATCTTGCCAGCAAAAAAGATTGCTGCTTTGTGACTGGTAAAACATTTTCCATTTAACCCATAAAGAACAATGTCATTATCAAGAAGACAGACCATGCAAACAAGAGGTGAGCTCACCAGTAGATAAGTACTCACCTTGAATGCTTCATCAACAACAAGCACATTAATTCAGCTTCCTTAAATTGACTAGGGTCCCCTGAGAACTTTATTAAAAATAAATTAACAGGGACTCCCCCAATGGCTCAGCTTGTTTCACCAGTACAGATCAGGAGGATTTCAGATTGATACGCATTCTATGCAGAATTAGTTGATCTCAGCTGGTGCAGTGGTGTAAGTACAATCTCTGGGTTGGGGATGGTAAATATTAGCCACTCCCAATTATGTTCCAGTATTTCCTGGTGAAAAGTCCATATACAGATGTCTGTCAAGGACTAGGTTACATTCAGCTGCAATATTCCCCTTCAAGGTCATCAGAGGAATATAATCATCTCAGACAAAGTTCATCAGGTGACCAATGCTTGAAGAATCATAATCCAGGAAGGAGTCAATACCTTCAGGAGGGAGGAGAAAATGTCATATTCCTCCAGAAGAAAACAGTAGTACTGCTCTGCAGGAGCCTATGATTTGATCATACAAAAACAGCAAGAGACTTAAAGTCCTTTGACATGGTTTGTCATACGCTGCTTCATTAACATTTTAAAAAGACAGTATTCCAATAAGCACTGGTTAACAGAGAAAAGTTAGATGCCCCATCCGCCTCCAAATTCGCACATTTTTTCCATCCTCTATTTTCTTTGCACCTTATGCAAAACACACATGTGCATTTCCCATCCGAAATTATGTTCAGCTATGAAAAAAACAATTAAAATGCGTGAGCATCTATTTTATACTTCACAACATGCAGGATTCTCCTTCAGTTTCCAAATTTCGTACACAACACTAGAAATGTTTGGCAACTCAAGTACATGAAACCCTCCCCAACTATGCCCCTCCACCCTGTATGGATATGCCACATTACGCCATGTCCCTTTCATCCCAGTTTATCACTTTCCTACAAGCAGCTGTCTCTCTTCCATCACTCTTCCTCATCTTTCCTCCCTGCTACTCTCTACTTGGTTTCATTTTTCAGACGAACCTATAATCAAAGACAGTGGTCCCTAAAGGACTCGAGCCCCAAGAGTATAAAGACAATTCTCACTTCTCTGCACAACATAGCACACCACAAAAAATCTTCAGGACAAAAAGCAACTTTTTTTCTAATACATACACCAGGGTAAGGGTAAGCAGCGTAAAAAAACTCTTACTGCAACCACATGTGACGAAATCAACTGAACTCACTTGTGACTACACCATTTTGTAACATATTAGTTTCTATAATCCATCAATCCCTAATGTATAATCCTCTTCAAAATAAGCATGCAATTCTTCACTCCAGGTAACACGATTCAACATGCACAGAGACCAAACACAATAGCTGTGCTCCAAGTTTCTAATTAATCATTTTTTCACTACTTTTGGCCATGCAGATGGTCTTCAAATAAGTAAGCTCTTGAAGTGGCAAAATCACTTCTAAATAGCACTTCCATCTGTTAAGTGGAGATACTCAAACTCACTTTTGTATTCTTTTAAATTGTGGTTTCAGTTAAACATCTTACAGAATAATACCTGCTTGAATTTTTCTTAGTGAAGTAACAATGCTAAAAGAAATATAGGTTCATGCTGGCTAGACTGTAGCTCCCACACCATTACCTCTGGTGTCCCGTAGGCATCTATTCTTCGCCCCTCCTATTTCTCAGCAACATACTGCCCCTTGGCGAGATCATCCAAAAGCATGTCAGTTTCCACATGTATGCTGAAGACACCCAGCTTCACCTCAACACCTCCTTGCTGGACCCCTCGTTGTCTGTAAATTATCAGGCTGCTTGTCCAACCTCTGGTACTTGGTATATAGAAATTTCCTCCAACTAAGTAATGAGAAGATCGAAGTCATCGTCTTTGGTCCCTGCCACAAACTCCACTCTCTAGCTACCGACTCCATCCTTCTCACAAAGACAACCAGACTGTTCACAACATCAGTGTCATCTGATCCCAAGATCAGTTTCCAACTACATATCGACATCATCATAAGCCCACCTGTTGTCACCTCATTAATATCACCCAACTACCCTCGCCTCAGCTCATCTGCTGCCTCACCCATGCCTTTGTTACCTCTAGACTTCAATATTCCAATGCACTCCTCGCCAGCCTCTCAAGTTCTCCCCTGCATAAACTTGTCATTTAAAACTCTGCTACCCATGTCCCAACTTGTGCCAAGTTTTGTTCAATCATCACCCCCAGGCTCGCTGACCTGCACTAGTTCCCGGATAAGCAACATCTTGATTTTAAAATTCTCATCCTTGTTCACAAATCTCTCCATGGCCTTTCCCCTCTCTGTTGCTGTAATCCCCTCCAGGCCCACAACCCTCCGAGACATCTGCATTCATCTAAGTCTGGCCTCTTGAGCATTCCAATTTTAATCACACCACCACTGGTGGTTGTACCTTCAACCTGGGCCCTAAACTCGGAAATTCCCTCACTAGTTCTCTGTGCCTCTCTACCTCTCGTTCCTCCATTAAGATGTTCCTTAAACTCTTGTCTCATTGTCCAAGCTTTTGTTCATCTACCCTGATATCTCATGTGGCTCAGTGTCATATTTCATTTTATAACACTCCTACAAAGGGTCTTGGGGAATTCTGTTACGTTAACGACACTATATAAATACAAATTGTTGTTCTTGCTAAAAATCACTCTCATCATTAAGTGTTAATTCAACATTATTCAAACCAAATGCACAAAATCTTCATGGTACTTATTTTCCATTGCTCCTTTACTCAACCCATAATAGGACTGTTTCATCACTATTGTTGCAGCTCTGACCAGTTGAAATAATGGCATGTGATTTAAGATGAAAGCTGTAGATCTGCTTAACAATCAGTGGTTATTAGAACCCAGTCAACTGCTTCCACATACTTGTCTTCTTAGAATCTCTCTCTACAATTTACAATTCTAATACTATTACATTAAGAGGCTTAGTAAAACTTATTTTCCAATATTATTTCAACTCTTGCATCACTGTCATGGTACAGCCCCAATTCCCAATCCTTGGAATGCATCTATCCTTTCCTTGAGAGAGATTGAGAGCTAAGCTTTTGTAATCCGCTCAGATAAACCAACAGCAAACCAGAAGGCCTCATTTTTTGGTTCTTGGGAATGAGGTGGGCCAAGTGGATCAAGTGTCAGTAGGAGAACATTTAGGGGGCAGTAATCATTGTAACATAAGGTTTAGGCTGATTATGGAAAAGGACAAAGAGCAATTCCAAGTAAGAATAATCAACTGGGGGAAAGCCAACTTCAATGGGTTAAGAACAGATCTAGGACAAATAAATTGGAGTCAAAGATTGGCAGGAAAAATGGTTGCTGAACAATGGGCTACCTTCAAAGAAGAGATAGTTTGGGGACTGTCAAGGTATGTTCCCTCGAAGGGGAAAGGTAGGGTAAACAAATCCAGAGCTCCCTGGATGACAAAAGAGATAAAGATTAAGATGAAGAAAAAGTGTGCTTACGACAGATGCCAGGTAGAAAATACTATTGAGAACCAGGCTGAATATAGAAGGTTCAGAGGAAAGGTGAAAAAGCAAATAAGAGAAGCAAAGAGAGAGTATGAAAAGAACATAAGAACAGGAGTAGGCCATTCAGCCCCTCAAGCCTGGCCCGCCATTCAATAAGATCATGGCTGATCTGTCCCAGTCCTCAACTCCTCTTTCGGGCCTGCTCTGCCTAACCCTCAACTCCCCGAGATTTCAAAAATTTATCTACCTCCTCCTTAAATACATTTAGTGACCTAGCCTCCACAACTCTCTGAGGCAGACAATTCCAGAAATTCACCACCCTCTGAGAGAAGAAATTCCTTCGCATTTCAGTTTTAAATGTGTGCCCCCTTATTCTGTAATTATGTCCCCTAGTTTGAGATCCCACCAGTGGAAACATCTTCTCAACATCTGGCCTGTCAAGCCCCCTTAGAATCTTATATGTTTCTATAAGATCACCTCTCATTCTTCTAAACTCCAATGAATAAAAGCCTAACCTGTGTAGCCGCTCTTGATAAGACAGCCCCTTCATCCCAGGAATCAGCCTAGTGAACCTTTTCTGAACTGCCTCCAATGCTAGTATATCCTTCTTTAAATACGGGGACCAAAACTGTACGTAGTACTCCAGGTGTGGCCTCACCAACACCCTGTACAGTTGTAACAAGACTTCCCTATTTTTAAACTCTAACCCCCGAGCAATAAAGGCCAAAATTCCATTTTGCCTTCCTAATTACTTGCTGCACCTGCATGCTAACCTTTTGTGTTTCATGCACAAGAACACCCAGATCCCTCTGTACTGCAGTATTTTGTAGTATTTCTCCATCTAAGTAATAATCTGCCTTTTTATTCTTCCTACCAAAGTGGATTACCTCACACTTTCCCACATTGAACACCATCTGCCAAATGTTTGCCCACTCACTTAACCTATTTATATCCCTTTGCAGATCCTTTGTGGCCTCATCACAACATGCCTTCCCACCTATTTTTGTATCATCAGTAAATCTGGATATACTACACTCTGTCCCTTCCTCCGAGTCATTAATGTAGATAGTAAATAGTTGAGGCCCTAGTACCGATCCTTGTGGCACCCCACTAGTTGCGGCTTTCCAACCTGAAAAAGACCCATTCATCCAGACTCTCTGCCTTCTGTGTGTTAGCCAATGCTCAATCCATGCCAACGCATTACCGCCAATACCCTGAGCTCCTATTTTGCGCAATAACCTTTTATGTGGCACCTTATCGAAGGCCTTCTGAAAATCCAAATACACAACATCTACCGGTTCCCCTTTATCCACTCTGCTTGTTATATCCTCAAAGAACTCGAACAAATTTGTCAAACATGATTTCCCTTTCATGAAACCATGTTAACTCTGTTTGATTGCATTATGTTTTTCTAAATGTCCTGCTATTTCTTCCTTAATAATGGATTCAAGCATTTTCCTAATGACTGATGTTAAGCTAACTGGTCTATAGTTTCCTACTTTCTGTCTCCCTCCTTTCTTGAACAGTGGTGTCACATTAGCGGTTTTCCAATCCACTGGTACCCTACCGGAATCCAATGAGGTTTGGTATATTATGACCAATGCCTCCACTATCTCTGCAGCCACTTCTATTAAAACCCTTGGGTGCAGGCCACCAGGTCCTGGCGACTTGTCTGCCTTTAGTCCCATCAGTTTGTCAAGCACCTTTTCCCTCGTGATAGAGATTGTTACAAGTCCCTCCCTCCCATTTACACCTTGCTCATCTATTATTGTTGGGATGTTTATTTTGTCCTCCACCGTGTAGACTGATGCAAAATATTGTTTTAAATTATCTGCCATTTCCCTGTTCCCTGTTATTAATTCCCCATTCTCATCCTCCATGGGCCCCATACTTACTGTAGCTACTCTCTTCCTTTTAATATACCCATCGAAGCTCTTACTGTTCGTTTTTATATTTCTTGCCAATTTACTCTCATAATCAATTTTCTCCCTCTTTATTCGTTTTTTAGTCATCCGCTGCTGGTTTCTAAAAACTTCCCAATCCTCTGGCCTACCACTCGTTTTTGCTGCATTGTATGCCTTTGTTTTTTATTTGATACGCTCCTTAACGTCCTTTGTTATCCATGGGTGGTTCGTCGTTCTCTTTGAGTCCTTCCTTCTGACTGGAATAATTGTTTGCTGAGTGTTATGAAATATCTGCTTAAAAGTTTGCCACTGCTCATCTACTGACTTCCCCTGTAGTCTATTTTCCCAGCCCGCTTTAGACAACTCTTTCTTCATACCTCTGTAATTGCCCTTGTTTAAGTTGAAGACACTGGTTTGAGACCCGAGTTGCTCACCCTCAAACTGAATTTGGAATTCTACCATGTTATGATCTCTTCCCCCTAAAGGATCCTTAACTATGAGATCTCTTATTAATCCTACCTCATTACACCATACCAAATCTAAAATAGCCTGTTCCCTGGTAGGTTCTGCAACATATTGCTCTAAGTAACAATCCCTGAGGCACTCTACAAATTCGTCTTCCGTGCTACCCATACCAATTTGATCTGTCCAATCTACATGCAGATTAAAATCACCCATGATAACTGCAGTGCCCTTCTTACACGACTCCATTATTTCCTGATTAATATCTTGTCCTACAGAGAGGCAACTCTTCGGGGGCCTATAGACCACTCCCACCCATGATTTCTTTCCCTTGCTATTCCTTATTTCCACCCAAATTGATTATACATCACGATCTATTACACCTATATCATTACTCACAACTGCGCTGATCCCTTCCTTTAATAGCAAAGCTACCCCACCTCCTTATCCTTTCTGCCTATTGTTCCAGAACGTTGAATAAAAGAGACTGGCAGTTAACATAAAAGGGAATCCCAAAGTTTTCTAGACATACAAATAGTAAAAAGGTGGTAAAAGGAGGAGTGGGGCCAATTAGGGACCAAAAAGGGGATTTGCTCATGAAGGCAGAGGGCATAGCTGAGATATTAAATGAATACTTTGCATCTGTCTTTACCAAGAAAGAAGATGCAACCCAGGCAATGGTGAAAGAGGAGGTAATTCAGACATTAGAAGGGTTTAAAATTGATAAGGAGAAGGTATTGGATAGGCTGTCTGTACTTAAAGTGGATCTGGCGCCAGGACTGGATGAGATGCATTCAAGGTTACTGAGGGAAGTGAGAGTGGAAATTGCACAGGCATTGGCCATAATTTTTCAGTCTTCCTTAGACTCTGGGCTGGTGCCAAAGGACTGGAGAATTGCAAAGGTTGTTCAAAAAAAGTGTAAAGCTAAGCCCAGCAACTACAGGCCAGTCAGTTTAACTTTAGTGGTAGGGAAAATTCTAGAAAGAATAATTCAGGACAAAATTAATGGTCACCTAGACAAATGCTGGTTAATTAAAGAAAGCCAGCATGGATTGCTGGGGTTTCTTTTGAAGAGGTAACAGAGAGGGTTGATGTGGTGCACATGGACTTCCAAAAGGTGTTTGCTACAGTACCACACAACAGACTTGTGAGCAAAGTTATAGCTAATGGAATAAACTGGACAGAAGCAACATGGATACAGAATTGGCTGAGTGATAGGAAACAGAGTGTAGTAGTTAATGGATGTTTTTCAGGCTGGCAGAAGGTTTGTCAGAGTTCACCAAGGGTCAGTTTTGGGACCCTTGCTTTTCTTGATCTATATTGATGACCTAGATATTGGTGTACAGGGCACAATTTCAAAGTTTGCGGATGATACGAGACTTGGAAGCATTGTAAACTGTGAGGAGGATATTGTAGAACTTGAAAAGGGCATAGACAAGTTGGTGGAATGGGCAGATGAAGTTCAATGCGGAGAAATGTGAAGTGATACATTTTGGTAGGAAGAACTTGGAGAGATAATATAAAATAAAGGGTACAATTCTAAAGGGGGAAAAGAGCAGAGGGACCTGGGTGTATATGTGCATAAGTCATTGAAGGAGGCAGGACAGGTTGAGAGCACGGTTAATGAAGCATACAGTATCCTGAGCTTTATTAATAGGGGCACAGAGTGCAAGAGCAAGGAAATTATGTTGAACTTATATAAGACACTAGTTCAGCCTCAGCTAGAGTTCTGAGCAAATTCTGAGCGCCATGTTTTAGGAAGGGTGCAGAAAAGATTCATAAGAATGGTTCCAAGGATGAGGAACTTCAGTTATGAAGATGGATTGGAGAAGTTGAGACTGTTTTCCTTGGAGAAAAGAAGGCTGAGAGGAGATTTGATAAAATCATGAGGGATCTGGACAGAATAGATAGGAAGAAACTGTTCCCACTTGTGAAAGGATCGTGTCACGCCAACTGGCTTTGTTGAATGATAATTTACTTTAATCCAGTGACTAGAGATCTGAATTCATTTTTTTTAAAGACATTTAAAAAAGATGACTTTGCTTGCAGCTTAAGATGGCCACCTAATTTGCAACACTGTATCCTACAATGCAAGGTTTGTGAGGAGCGAGACTAAATGTCTGCTCAAACCCCAGAAAGAACCAAGGCCCAGAAAGTTTCAGGGAACTGCTTGTTCTTTTTTCTTTTAACCAGAAGAAATACTGCCAACTGCCATGTTTGAATCACTGAGTAACTGCCATGTGACAAGCCCCTCCCCATCTGTGGTTTTAAGCTTGTGCCTTTCTGCAGCAGAAAAAAGGGAAGCTTCTGGTCTCTGGCATGTGCAGACCCTAAGTGGGGGTCTCTCTCTCTTTCTCTCCATTCCAGCTTGAAAGCTTTCAAATCCTGCCTGTTGACTGACCACCTTTGCATACTCCGGCTGCAATGAGAAACCCCGTTGGAGGAAATCATCCGCATTGTTGTCTCCGAGAGACCCAGCGGACCAGTCATCTACCTCTTCAAATTAAAAGCGTCAGGGCCACCAGATTCAGCTAGAAGCTAGCCAAATCACCAAACTCCACAGACTATACTGTTTTTCTATGGATTCTAACTCAACAATCTACCCTTCCCCACTATTTGCATTGTGTACAAACCTCTCGCGTGTGTGTGTGAGTGAAAGTTGACGCATAGTTTATTATTTTCACTAGTTCGTTTTAGGTACAATCAAGTTAACCTCTTTGTTAAACTCAAGAAAACCTGTCCGATTGGTTCTTGTTATGATCGTAGCAAGTATGTAATCAAACACCTACTGAATTGGCCAATACATCTACTTCAAAAAAAATTAAACCTGTTGTGGTCAAACAAGTAGAGGGAAGAGGGAAGTTCTTCGACCTCTCCTCGCTTGACCGTAACAATCGAAAATGAGAGGGCTCAGAATTAAAGTAATGGGTCAAAGAAGCAAAAGCGACGAGGAAAAGCTTTTTCACGCAGCGAGTGACTAAGGTCTGGAATGCACTGCCTGAGAGTGTGGTGGAGGCAGGTTCAATTGAAGCATGCAAAAGGGAATTAGATTGTTATATGAAAAGGAATAATGTGCAGGATTACAGGGAGAAGGCGGGAGAGTGGCACTCGGTGAAATGCTCATTAGGAGAGCCAGTGCAGACACGATGGGCCGAATGGTCTCTTTCTGTGCTGTAACGATTCTGGGATTTCAGTCTTAGCCACAATATCACGTCAGACATCATTTAAAAATTTAAAATATCGCCATGCCCAGTACAGGGATATCCTATTCAAAACTTTAAACATGGACTATATTCAGCATAGCATCTGCTGAAACTGAATTTTTCTTTTGTTTTAAATAAACCACAATGGACATTAAAAATGGACATTAAAAATGGACATTAAAAGTTGACATGGGCTGCAAAGCTGACCGTCAGCCTGTGCATTCAAGAGCTGACTCATTGTCTCAAAGAACTGAAGAATACCTTCCAGACTAAGAAGTGTCATCAAAACCCATCCTGAAATCTTAAGGAGACATTCCTGAATTGAATGGGTTTCTCCTGAAACAAAGGTGATTGGCTTAATCCTCCTCGGGATGAATGTCTTCGAACAATAAACCAGGATGGGGCTGATCAACCTAAATCCCCACAATATTTGGAAAAGTTACTGTGAGAAGTCACATGGTGGGGCAGCCATGCTGGTCTCCTTTTAAAAAAAATCTTTTAAAATACAGACTGCAGAAAAAAGCAAGCAGACCAGGCAGTACCATTGTGTCTTGAAAGAACTGGAGCCTGTAACATCTTAAGGTCTCCAAGACTGTTCCTTTTCAAGTCCATCAGCACAGAAAACCGACCTCCTAGTAATAAGTCTACAAGCAACTAACTTCATGATCTGCTGAAAATCCACTCTTAGAGAGAATCCTGCAATGACTTTGAAATACAACTCCAGCTATCGAATCCACCTAACTACATGTCAGGCAAACCCCCACCTACCAAGACTGAGGCACACATTATCTCGCCACATGAACTTAAAACTTAAAATTGCAAGCCCCTGACTGGAAGGACATTTGCATAGTACCAGACAGTGTTGAAACAAAGGAACCAGACCCCGCCCTAATACACAGAGACTTGGTCAAACCAGTCGGTCACGTGACCACCTGCTGGCCAACTAGGGGAGTTGTAAATTGGAAAAACAGAATTTGAACTCAGAAAGCCAAGTGCTCCCGGAACTGAAGCAAGAATTACCTCCTCTCCTGTTTGCCTGCCTCCATCTCTTTCCCATGGAACTGAATTTTGTGAAAACACGTGAAAGTCTCCTACGTGAACAAGGTTTAAAAGGAACACTGGGCCACGACGAACAGCAAAACTACCTACAATCAAGCGAGATTGAAGTACAGTAAACAAGAGACTTTTTGGATATTGCCTCAAACCCCTCTCTACTATATTTTCCTCTTCTCTTTTCTGTCCCTATCTGCATGTATATATTGCATATGCATGTTAGCGTGGGCGCTTCGTATATCCATAGGCGTGAACCATATTAGAGTTTAAGCTTAAGGTTTAATAAATTTCACTTTTCTCCTTTAAACCTGAGAAAACCTGGTGTGTTGGTTTCTTTGCCTTTTAATTGGAAGGTTGTGAACAAGGATTCACAAAGGGGAAGCACAGACCACAGTGTGTTAGAAATAAAATCCTGTTACAATAAGATCAGGTAAAGACCGCTAAAGACCCCTAGATACATTTCTCACCTGGTCGTAACATACACTTCAGAAGTGAAAACGTCTTCTTCACCGGACGCGCAATGCATGCCTTTTCCCCAAAATGTGCTAAATCATGTGACTTACAAACTATTCCTTTGTTTGTAATTTGTAAAAGTGCACGATCCTTTTCATGGCTTTCTTTCGAGTGTGTGTGTGTGTGTGTGTGTGTGTGTGTGTGTGTGTGTGTGTGCATGTTAGAAAGAGTGGTGAGTGACATAGCGTTAGACCTTCAGTTTGAACATGTGAATAAAAGTAA
Organism: Heterodontus francisci; assembly: GCF_036365525.1. NCBI lineage: Eukaryota > Metazoa > Chordata > Chondrichthyes > Heterodontiformes > Heterodontidae > Heterodontus > Heterodontus francisci. The sequence continues at coordinate 106,967,834 of NC_090378.1, forward strand.
TCCTCTTTATTTAAACACACGAAAAGTGTGCTGCTAGTTATTCAAATTGGCAATACACTCAGGGTTAAGAAACACACACACCTTCCTTCTCAAAAACACACAGATTACAGACAGTAAAGGGAAAAGAACTGGGGTTTCTGTTCTCTCTCAATTCTGTCCGTAACTGTAGGAAGCAAATGTATTGCACAAATAGCCAAAAAGTAACTAATAGTTAAACATTCATGAAATCCTTTATCCAACTCGAATAGATTAAAAAATCATAGAACGATCACATGATTTAAGTACTAATCTACAAATGACTTTTAAATATACAATATTTCTCCCTTCTTCCAGGGATTTCACCTCAAACTTCTTCAAAATGCTTCTTTTCAGATTTTAAGAACCTAATTTCTTATAAGACTTTCCAACTCGCCTTCCAATTGTCAATTCCTCTCATATCCTGAAGAGATTACTGGGTCTCCATAGGTCTCGCAGATCTGTCTTCTAAAATTCAAAAGGGAACGATCAATCAAATACAAAAAGCCAAACACAAAATGTGTGAAAATTATATCAGACCTCCTCTTAACAATTATTAGGTGGATCATCTTCTTTTTTTTTCTTTTGGGCCTCCTTATCTCGAGAGACAATGGATACGCGCCTGGAGGTGGTCAGTGATTTGTGAAGCAGCGCCTGGAGTGGCTATAAAGGCCAATTCTGGAGTGACAGGCTCTTCCACAGGTGCTGCAGAGAAATTTGTTTGTTGGGGCTGTTGCACAGTTGGCTCTCCCCTTGCGCCTCTGTCTTTTTTCCTGCCAACTACTAAGTCTCTTCGACTCGCCACAATTTAGCCCTGTCTTTATGGCTGCCCGCCAGCTCTGGCGAATGCTGGCAACTGACTCCCACGACTTGTGATCAATGTCACACGATTTCATGTCGCGTTTGCAGACGTCTTTATAACGGAGACATGGACGGCCGGTGGGTCTGATACCAGTGGCGAGCTCGCTGTACAATGTGTCTTTGGGGATCCTGCCATCTTCCATGCGGCTCACATGGCCAAGCCATCTCAAGCGCCGCTGACTCAGTAGTGTGTATAAGCTGGGGGTGTTGGCTGCTTCAAGGACTTCTGTGTTGGAGATATAGTCCTGCCACCTGATGCCAAGTATTCTCCGAAGGCAGCGAAGATGGAATGAATTGAGACGTCGCTCTTGGCTGGCATACGTTGTCCAGGCCTCGCTGCCGTAGAGCAAGGTACTGAGGACACAGGCCTGATACACTCGGACTTTTGTGGATCATAGGAACATAGAAACCTTCAAACAGGAAAAGCCTGCTGGAAGACTACAGCTCTACCTGGCTGTTAAACTCCCTGCACAATGACTGTCACATTAAAAGACAATCACCAATTCATAACAAAGACAAATTATTTCCATCAGAACCTTCCAAAGCAATTTAAAAGCCAGGAAGAGATTCAGACACCAAGCAGGAAATGGAATAAGAATTAGGATAGCTGAGCGAAGGACAGTTTTAAGGAAGCTTTCGAAGAAGAAGGAAAATGTAAAAAAGGCAGAGATTGAGGAAAGGTACAGAAGAGAGCAGGGCAATGATGTCTGAAAGGCATTGCACCAAAGGGGAGACAGAAAAGAAGAATGATACACTTGTCCAAACAGAAGAAGAGTGCAAGCAAGGACATAGCCCTAGTAAATGTATTAAAAGCAGAGGCCATAGAAGGATATGTGAATTAGAAGGATTGAGATCAGAAGAATTCAGGTACATTGAGAGACAGGATGTCAGGTGTGGTTGGTAAGGACAAGGACAAGGAAAATAAGCAAATCGGACTTGGGAGTGGATTATTGGCAGTGGATTTTTAGCTGCTACTGGATCAGGTGGAGCTTCAAAGACCAGCAAGCAGTGCAATGCAGAAGCTGTATGGTAATGTGAAGGTAATGAAGCTGTTTATTATCATTTCAACAACAGCGGGGAATCATGAGGAGACATGGGTGATATTTCAGAGGTGGAAATAGATGGTTTTAAATGATGGATTTGATGCAGACTGTGAAACTGAAACCACAGTCAAACAGGACACTGAGGTTTCACACAGGCAGGTTTAGCCGAAGTGAGCAGTTGAGAAACATAATGGATTTGGGCTTGCGTGGAGATTGTCTGCCACAACCATCTATTTCCACCTCTGAAATATCACCCATGTCTCCCCATGCCTCACTGCAGTTGTTGAAATGATAATAAACAGCTTCATTACCTTCACAGTCAGCTTCTGCATTGCACTGCTTGCTGGTCTTTGAAGCTCCACCTGATCCAGTATCAGCTAAAACTTCACTGCCAATAACCCACTACTAAGTCCCATTTGCTAATTTTCCTTGTCCTTACCCTTACCAACCACACCTGACAACATGGATTCAATATTACAAACATTCTGGCTCAGCAACAACGATGTCATACAACATTGAACAGCAACCATCATGTTGCAATTGGAGCTGCGAAGATTAACCAAGGTGCCATTAACCTACAAATGGCAGATAAACCTTTAACTACGGATCATGTAAATGTACAGCATACAAGAGGAATATCAGAAAGCCAAGAATGGTTTTTAGGCACACATTGAAAGTGTGGTGGTTCAATTGGGACAGTTAAGAATGGAATCAAAAGGTAGCACTGCAGAGGAGAGACAGAGGAGGAGGATGGAGTTATCAACTTTATCGATGGTCTCCAAGAGGGTGAGGAGGACAAGAGACAAATTGTACTGTCACATGGAATAATGTTTGTGAATTTGATCAGGTTCTGGATAAGTTGGAAGCCAGCCTAAAGGTATTAAAACAGAGTGTGCTAGGAGAGATTGATGTCACCTCTCCAATTCAAATTAACTTGAACACTCTCCACGCGGTAGAAAAGCCACAGATGGCAAGACGGTAATTATTCAGATCTCTGGTGAGTAGCTCTGACTGCAGCTGTAAGGCCAAATACAAAAACCACTGAGTGAGGTTGTGAATAAGATATCAGAGAGTTACAGCGAATTCTTGTCAAAAGGAAAAGTAACTCCTTCTCCCTCAAGTGAGGCAGGCAAACCTATAGTTATACTTAGGGATACAGGAGCCACCCAATCTCTTTTGCTGGGGAAAGGCATAACATTTCCACCAGAGAGCGCACTGAACACTAAAGTTTTAGTGAATGGTATTGGCGGGAGTATAGACCCATACCTTTGTATCAGGTGCACCTGGAGTGTGACCTAATGTCCGGAACGCTAACTGAAGGTATTGTCCATAGTTTGCCAGTAGACGGAATTGACCTAATCCAGGGGCATGATTTGGCTGGAGCGAAAGTAGTAGCTTCGCCAGTAATCATAGAAAAACCAAGTGAAGTTAAAAAGACAGAACAATTACAGGAAAAGGTTCCAGGAATTTTTCCTTTTTGTGTAGTAACCCGAGCAATGGCTAAACAAGTTTCATTGTTGGAGGTAAAATTGGCACCACCATCAGATAGCCGAATATCTGAAACTTTCTTTGGGGATTTGGATAATCTGAAGGAAATGTTTAAAGTCTTCTCTGATCATGGCTCATCAAGCTGATAGAGTTGAATAAGGTGGCACAATCAGCTCTAACAAGCTGAGGCAAAAGGAGTTCCAGAAGGCTATTATATTGAAAATGGGATTCTGATGAGGAACTGGGGACCACCTCACAGACCTGCGGACAGTTGTTTGTCAGATAGTGGTACCGCCAAAGTATTGCTGGGAACTATTAAGTTAGCGCATGCGATTCCTATAGCAGGGCATGTGGGGATCCGGAAGACCAAAGAATATATAAATCAACAATTTTACTGGCCAGGTCTTTCCAAGGACGTGGTGCAGTTTTGTAAAAAGTACCATACGTGCCAGATTGTGGGAAAACCACAACCTGCCATAAAACCAGCACCTCTAATTCCCATACCAGTTATTGGGGAACCATTTAGTAGGGTACTGGTAGACTGTGTAGGATCTTTACCGAAAACATAAGCAGGACACCAATATATACTCACTATCATGGATACGGCTACTCGGTTCCCAGAGGCCATTCCCTTGAGAACAATTTCTCCTAGGGTAGTGGTACAGAAGTTAACCCAGTTCTTCACTAGATATGGATAACTGATTGATGTTCAGTCAGATCAAGGTGCCAATTTTATGTCTAAAATTTTTTAGGAAGTCATGCATAACCTAGGTTTTACACAGTTAAAGTCTTGAGCACACCACCCACAGGCACAGGGAGCTTTAAAAAGATACCATCAGACCCTCAAAACAATGATTAGGGCATACTGTCATGAACATCCCCATGATTGAGATAAAGGGCTAGAATTTCTTTGTTTGCCACTAGGGACTCACCTAATGAATCTATAGGTTTTAGTCCTTTTGAATTAGTTTATGGACATAAGAGGTCCTCTAAAACAAATTAAAGAAAGATTTTTGGAACAGAGAGATGAATCCTCTGTGCTAGATTATGTATCTGCATTCTGGGAACAGCTTACGAGAGCCTGCAAAGTGGCTCAGGAACGCCTTAAAGCTTCCCAAACAGCTGTGAAAAAATGGGCAGACAAGCATGCTAAGACCCGAACATTTTAGCCAGGGGATGTTTTGGTATTGATGCCTTTACAGGGAGAACCGTTGAAAGCATGGTTCAGCGATCCATATAAAGTGGTCAAGAGAAATGGTGAAGTAAATTATTTGATTGACACCCCAGATTGCCAGAAAAAGAATCGGCTGTGTCATATCAATATGTTAAAACAATATTATCGCCGGGAGGAGGATAAGCAAGCACAGGTATGTCAGGTAGCGGGGACAGTGAAGCATAAAAGGGATAGTGAGGACGAGGCAGAAGGAGGCCTAAACAATTCTCAAATTGAACCTCCTACTATCCGGTTAGCTAATACTGAATTACGACGAAGAGTCGACATTATGCTTTCATATTTAGATGCAAACCAGCAAGAAGACCTAATAAAGCTACTCACAGCATTTAAAGTCTGTCGGGATAAGCCAGAATGCACAACATTAGCCACACATGATGTGGAAATAGGGGAATCTGTTCCTATTAAAGAACATCCTTACCGCTTAAGTCCAGAGAAACAGGCCCAGGTAAAAGCAGAAATCCAATACATTCTGGAGAACCACCTAATAGAACCCAGTCAAAGCAGCTGGAGTTCACCAGTAGTATTAGTGCCTAAACCTGACAGTTCAAACAGACATTGCATAGAGTACAGAAAAGTTAATGCAGTAACAAAGGCAGACTCCTACCCAATCCCTCACTCAAAACAACTGGGGGGGCTCTGCTTGCAAGGTTGCAGTCGGCTAATTTAGTGATAAACTTTGTAAAAAATTAAAAAATCAGAATGCCAGACTATTCCAATGGAGTTTACTGTTACAACCTTAAACATTATCCACATTGCGGGTAAATGTAATGTTATTGCAGATGCTTTATCGAGAATCTAACTTTGTTCAAGTTGTTTGAATGAAAAGAGGGTACAGAGTAGAATGGTATTGACTACAGGAAAAGTGTGAATGAATATGTGTGTGAAAATGTGTATTCTATTTTGCCCACATTTTGTAATGAAATGCATTAAAAAAGTGGCGCTTCATTCCTCCGAGGGTGGATGTGTTATGAAAGTGATTATTTTTTGTTAAAAATATTTTTTAAAGGAATTTATAGTTAAGCTGAATAAATGTTGGACCAGTTTTTTTTTAAAAAGAGAGCCATCAAGAGGACACTGAGGAAGCCGGATTGGCAACAGTGTTGCTGGCTGTCAGAAGACTCGGGTTGAAGATGGAACAGAAAACCTGCTAACAGCAGAGAAGTGACAAGCGTTCCTTTGATCGGACAAACGCAGTAGCAACAGAGCACCTGTGAGTGCAGAAAAACTCACAAGCCTTTTGGTTGTCAGTCAGTGTGTGTGTTTTACCTTCTGGAAGGGGATAAGGTCAAGTCTGCTCAAATGTCAAGGAAGCAGAAAAGACTACAACACAGCTCACTTTCCAGCAATTCTATAATAGACCCTGTGAAGTCCACTATGTCGATTCGTCTCATCTCGTGTCTCTGAGGAGGGCCTGCTAGAGTTGCTTCTCTGTGCAACCTGAAGAGAACTGTTCTAAAAGGATCACGGTGGCCTGTCTGCATGTGCTCGGAGGTTCGACTGTGTGCCAGTTTTGGTGCACAGTGTTGCATCTGCTGTTTTCTTCAGGGGTGGGCAAGTGATCTGCCCGGGTGTTTTTTTGACTGTAACAGAGCTCTGATCCAAAACCGATACACATATATGTGTGTGTGCATGAGTGTGAGATGCTAAGGTAAAAAAGGGGACTTTAAAAATGTGTGTGTTTATGCTTTACTTCTTTACTGGTTAAGACTTGTTTTATAATAAACCGATAATTTTGTTTAGTTAAACAAACCTGGTTAGTGTGTTCTATTCTGGGAAAAATAGTAGAAATGATTGCCTGTATTGCTAAGTGGAAAATTTTTAAATAATATGTTGTGACCTGTGGAGAAGTGGGACTGAATTAACAGTGCACTCCTCCCACCTCGATCGTAACACAAGCTTCAGCAAATTCGATTCACTCCATGTACTAGCAGGAAACCACTGAATGCACTGCTAACAACAAAGGCTCTGGTCCTGACAACATTCCAGCTATAGTACTGAAGAGCTGTTCTCCAGAACTAGCTGCGTCTCTAGCCAAGCTGTTCCACTACAGCTCCAACACTGGCATGTACCCGGCAATGTGGAAAAATTGTCCAGGTATGTCCCATCCACAAAAAGCAGGACAAATCTGATCCAGCCAATTACTTTCCCCAACAGTCTACTCTCAATCGTCAGCAAATCGATAGAAGGGGTCACAGACAGTGCTTTGAAGCAGCACCTACACAGCAATAACCTGCTCACGGATGCTCAGTTGGATTCTGCCAGGGGCACCTAGCTCCAACCTCATTGCAGCCTTTGTCCAAACGTGGACAAAAGGGATGAATTCCAGAGGTGAGGCAAGACTTGAAGATTGTGTCTGACCAACTTGACTGAATTTTTTGAGGAGATAACAAGTGAGAATTGAGAGGGTTGTGCAGTTGATGTGGTCTACATGGATTTTAGCAAGGCTTTTGACAAGGTCCCACATGGCAGACTGAGTAAAAGAAAAGGCCATGGGATCCAGGGGAATGCAGCAAGGTGGACACAAAATTGGCTCAATGGCAGGAAACAAAGGGTAATGGTTAACTGGTGTTTTTGCAACTGGAAGGCTGTTGCCAGTGGGGTACCGCATGGCTCAGTACTAGGTCCCCTGCTTTTTGTGGTATATTTTAATGATTTGGACTTAAGTGTCAGAGGCATGATCAAGAAGTTTGCAGATGACACAAAAATTGGCTGCGCGGCTGATAGCGAGGAGGCAAGCTTTAAACTGTGGGAAGATATCAATGGACTGGTCTGGTGGGCAGAAAAGTGGCAAATGGAATTCAACCCCCTCTACCACCAACACACAGTGTACCATCTACAAGATGCACTGCAGCAACGCACAAAGGCTTCTTAAACAGCACCTTCCAACCCGTAACCTCGACCACCTGGGGTAGCAAATGCATGGGAACACCACCGCCTGCATTCAGAACAAAGCAGCCTGCTTGATCAGCACCCATCCACCACCTTAAATATTCACTCCCTCCACCACAGTGCACCATCCTGACTTGGAACTATATCATCATTCCTTCACTGTCACTGGGTCAAAAACCTGGAACTCCCTTCCTAACAGCTCACCTTCAGAAAGGCAAACAGGGATGGGCAATAAATGGTGGCCTTGCCAGCAACGCTCACATCCAACGAAAAAATGAAAAAGAAATGCCTTCATGTCTCTAAGTTGCTGTATCCAACAGCAGTTATTGGAACAAAAACAAGAAATGCTGGATTCACTCAGCAGGTCTGGCAGCATCTGTGGAAAGAGAAGCAGAGTTAACGTTTCGGGTCAGCAGTTATTGGAAGCCACGAAGTGTGAACATCGAGTAAGGACAGGATCTGGTTCAGCTGTAATGCTGCTCCATTAGATAGACAGCCAACAATTACCATCTAGGCCCACACACTACAAATGGCTACCAGAATGAGGTACTGGATTTAACACCTTCAGGGAAAGAGGTGGCAAGTGTGAGAAATAGGCAGAAAAGGGAAAAGAATGACCAGAGGAAAATGCACACTGTTTCTCCCCCTAAATGAACTCCAAGTACAGTCAAGACGATTAAAGTGACTTCAGAAACTCTGAAATCTGCTTCAACAGCTAGATAGGATTTGAAACAACCATCAAAAGACGTTCACTAAAAGATCATGAAATTGAAGTTGTTACCTAGTGCAGAAAAATGCCAGAGGAAATGCCAACCACTCTTTACACATAGTAAGTCATTTTTATTAGTTTGAAAAGGATTGTAAAGCTCAGTTCAGTCTCCAAATGGCCACATCCACAGGAAAAGAGTGAAACAATGCACCCTAATCTAAATGACTGTGCTTAGTGATGAATGATCCACTTATCTGCACCACACGGTACAGAGCAAGTATTTTATATGTGGCGATGTAATTAAGATCACTTTTGGAAATGCCATTGGTGCACGCCTTTATGATCAAAAGAGTACAACTCACTCTGATGCACTGCTGCAGGCTTCCGTCAGACAGGAAATACTTTTTCTTTCTGGTCTCTGATTCTGAAAAATCCAATGACTTGTGATTTAATGGCATCAAATTGAAAATTCAATCCTCCTTCTTTCTCACATGCAAAGCACAGGAATAGCTCCATGAATTTTGTAGCTGTGTCATATTGCTCATGAAGGTCCCATATTCGATCCACACAGTGCCAAGTTGGATGATCCCAGCACAGTGGCTGTAAGGACTGCTGCAATTGGCCTCAAGTGCCACTGCATAACAGAAGGAAAACTGGCCACAATTCCTATTCCTGATAACAGTCCAGTCACCCCATGCTAAAAATGCAGGTGAGTGGATGTTGGACAGGGAGAAGAATGCTAACTTTCCTCAGCTCCTCCCAGCAGTCACGAACAAAGCTTAACTTCAATAACGGCTATTTCAGTGATAAAAAGCCCCCACAAAAGTTTGACAGAAAAGCACAATAAAAACTCCAAAACAACTAGTATCAGTGCGCTAGCATGGCATGTCATAACACACTGCACCATGGCATCCATAACTGCAGGTGAGCTCACATGTTACAATGCCTCAGATCCGAGTTATCAATCCTAGTGCGTCCTCAGTTTTAAATGTGGCAAGGGCTGGTGTTTTGCAGAGTTCTCAAACAATGGTTGATTCGATGGCAATGAAATCTGGTCCCAATCACAAAACCATTTCTTTCTTCCTCTCCCAAGACCCACTACAAAGTGAGCAGACACCTAGCTAAGGGAATCAACTTTGTGTTTAAAAAGCAGGCAACCAACCTGCTTAAGGAAGCAACTAATGCCACTAATCCTAAGTAGACACCTGCAGCAGGCCCAAATTTGCCCAAATCATATTCCACATGCTGCAAATATTTTATCCTTCCTCAAACTAAATACAAAACTGCATACATTCGAAGCACCTTAATACCCAGGAGCAAAATTTCCATTTCCTGGAACAGGTGAACTTGGATATGTTTGTACTTCAAAATGATACAGTTTTTCAGTAACAAAAATTACTTGTACTGGCTCTATCTGGAGACAGAAGTAGCACACCTGAGAAGATGGCCTTTCACCTCTGGATCTTCAGTTTGAATTCAAACAGCAAAATGGCTTAAGAGAAATTAATTTCGTGAAGTTTTGACCCAACCAGTTCCCTGCACATTCCATACCTACAAGACAATCCCCAGAAGAGGATTAATACATTTCATGATGAGACTGAAGGTTTATCAAGAAATAATTTGCATGCGAGTATGGGGACACTCCATGCCCATACGATTATGAACTGCTTTAGTTGACAGTGCATGATTAAATTCATGTTGGATAGAAGCCAGTATTTCAGCATTAGGTGCTATCAGCAGTTTATCAGAGCTCATTTCCTCACCCATTCAGTTTGAGCTGTTAAAGATTAAACAATTACACAAACAGCACAAGGGACACGACTTGAGTATTCCTTATAAACAGCCACAAATACTCCGGCAGCCAGCCCAGGGAGGACGTCCTGTCCTGCCCCACCAAGGTAGTCAATCCCATGATAGTCAATACTTGCCCTTGTGTGAGCACGTACAACCAGCTAAAGCTACATCATTTAAAAGGGAAAAAACATATCCACGGCTGTCTGGTACAGTACTTTCCCAGATGCCTGATATGGGTTGCAAACAAATATGGACACAATAAAATAATCAGGCTAAAAGCATTTCAGCACATTACTGAACATCTTTTACAATTAAAAGGACAGCTGTCATCCCTGAGAGGCCATCACAGAACAGCATTAGTTACTCCGAAGATGTCTTTGAGCGTCAATAACCAGAGATGCACGGAAGCACAAGTCGTGTTGATCTGGAGTTTTCTTTCCACACACCATTAGTTAATCCATTCTGAATCTGTAAATTTGCTTTTTACTATCTTGCCTTCTTGAAGACAGTAACTGAAGCTGGTGGCATAAGCTTAAAATTAGAGTTAGGCCATGCAGGGTGATGTCAGGAAGCCCTTTTTCAAAAGCAGCAACTTTATCCCACCCAACCCCCCCAACACACCTCATCCCCGCACACACCCACCACCAGCCCTCCAAAAAGATGTTGAGACTGGGGGTTAATTGAAAATTTCAAAATGAAATGGATAGATTTTTGTTAAGTAAGAGTAAAAATGGATATGGAATCCAGGTGGATAAACAAAGTCAAGATGCAGGTCAGCTATGAATTGAATGGCAGAACAGGATCTATGCACCTCAAGTGCCGTAATCTGCAGGGACACAGACCAAATGCTGGAAGGTGCGATTAGAATGGGTGGAACGTTTTCGGCTGGCACAGACACAACGGGCCAAGTGGCCTATTTCTGTGCCGTAAACTTTTTACGATTTCTATGAAAGGGCTGAATGGCCTACTCCTGTTCTTATGTAAGCCAACCCCATAACCTACCATCCTCGCAGTACCTTGGCTAAGATGCCGTCCTTCAACTACAATGTCAAGCAAAGTCTATGACCTCTGGAGAGGGAAAAGCAGCACATTTGAGCCAGAGAGAAGTTTTATTAAAAATTTGCCTTTCCAAAACACCATTCATAACTCAAGATGGTGAAGTGCAGGGCAGTTCTACAGGTGCCACCACCACTTCCAACCATCATCAATCACTACAGTTAACTAGACTGTCTTTAAATGCATTCTCTAGTAATAGAAACATGACCCTCCATCCTGGGGGAAGAGGGGAGAACATTTCTTTGATATGTTTAAACATGTTCTTGTCTCCAAACACTAGATACGACCCAAGATAATGGACAAGATGACCAGATGCAAGTCTGCTCCCTATACGCTGGTCCAAATCCAGTTTCTGTGAGAAGTGCCAAAAACTTCCTCAAAACAGAACAGAAATGGGTGGAAGCATGTGAAGTAATCCGTGACTTAAATGCTGAGCTTACCAGTTTGTGGTGTAATGTACTATAGTTCCAAGATGCTGCCTCTGATAATCTTATTCAGAATTTCTGGCTTTTATTTTCCATGTAAGTAAAAACATTTAACACTTCTTCAATCACCAAAAAATTAAAAACAATATTTCAAAAAATATAGCCAAGGGACAGTAACAGCATTATGTAATATTGTAGATCAGGAAATACGGCATCTACAGTGCTGCAGGGTAGCCATTTTACAGGTGGATCCAAACAATGGCCTGTGGACTATTTCTGGCTCCTGACCTTGACAATTCACCCATGAAGCTCAAGCATCTCAATTCCATTGCTACTTGAATTTCTTAATAACCTGTTTGAATTTTGGGGGTCTGCTCGTTTGTCAGGCACTGTCTGGATAACTTTTGCTTCAGAACAACTAGTTGTGTCCATGGCAGCTGTTGAAAATTATGCAGATTAACAGGAGCATTGAGTTAAGGGGGGTGTCAGCTGATGAAATGTTTAACATTATCAGACCAAAATATTCATGCACACATATTGCATCCCCCTCCAACTGGAAAGGGAAAACTTTCAGACCCATGGAATTCATCATCTGAACCTCACCATTAAAAGCAGACAAGAAGCAGTGGAACCCAACATGGTCAATTCACAACAGCAAGGGTAGTGATATACAGTTTTCACTGAAAACAGCCTCAAAACATTGATACACATTCCAGAAAATTCAGCAATCCCGTGAAATAAAAAGAGTAAGTGATTTATTCAGTCACCAACAAACCAGTAAGCCTAATTATGAGAACTTTGGAATCAGTCTCCAAAATAGTTAAAAATTCCAGAAATTCAAGCAAGAAAGTGGAATTTAACACAGTCTCTGTAAAAAGAGTAGCCTTATACATGATGGAATCTCACAAACAAACACAACCAAGATTAGCAGTTTCAACAAGTGACCAGAGCAACTCTACCTCTAGGCACCTAGTAAACCCAAGTGGTGCACCATGGTCTGCAAGTCACTTTATTGGGACCATGCAACAAACATGCCAGATCCAAATTTGCCCCAATGAGTGCATGCAATCGCAGAAAGAATAGATAAGAACACTCCCTATAATTTTAGTTGTATTTACAATCTTGAGCATCACAGAGTTTCATCGTTCCACCATTGGCGGCCATGCCCGCAGCTGCCTTGGTCCTAAGCTCTGCAATTCCTTCCCTAAACCTCTCTGGCTTTCTATCTCTCTCTCTTCCACTGAAATCTTCCTTAAAACCTACCTCTTTTATCTCATGTGGCTTGTGATCAAACTTTGTTTGGTAACCCTCCTATGAAGCGCTTTGGGACATTTTACTACATTCAAGGCACTACATAAATGTACATCAAAGTTGTTGTTACTTCCCAGGGGGGAATTACTAATATTTCTACATTTAGCTGGAATAGAAAAAGGAAATGTCATTTCATCTGAATTTTGCAAGGCAGTGTTGCATTTGACTTCAAGTACCACTGCAAAGCTGAATAAGAAGGAATAAACTGAGACTATGATTGTGCCTATCACCCAGGATAAATAAGCAAACCACCAAAAGTGTCATTTTTCTATGGAAACTACCCAATGTGTTATTGAGTCACACAAATTAAGAAGCTTTCCTGTTCAATCCAAGGTTTGTGCAGAATTTAGATGATGTTGGGCAGACCTCAGGTGTACAGGACAGGGAAAGATGATGATGCACTTACATTTCTGAATTGCTATCCATTGATCCCTGCTGCAACGTGCATGTGTGTGAATTTCAACTGAGAACCAGACCACCTCGATGTGACACAGTGTTATAATATCCACCTGCCAACCCTTTCGATGCTCTGCATCAAGAACATGCTACTTACTGGATGCCTGCTTGCACCTTGGAATCACCAGAATAAGTCACCAACTTCAGAAGACAACAGAAAATGGGGCAGAAATGTGTAATTTCACCTAGTCCTTGCTTTATTCCTTGATAAAAAGCAACAGTGAGGAAACAAATAACGGCAGACATAATGAGCAACTTCTAAAAGAAGACAGAATGCACTTTCACAAACACCTCAGGGCCGACCACAGAACTGGAGGGCCTGAAGCAGGCTCATTTGCTTGATTCTCACAATCCTGTAAATTTAACAGTAGGTATTGAAGGAAATTCTTAGGAAAGCTGAACAAATCAAAAGATTAAACCATTGCACTACAATATGGCCATTTCCTCCATCAATCTTTCTTGTGGTGAATTCTAAATTTATGTCTACTAACAAGTGGCTAAAACATCTCATTTCACATTGGGAGATAGGTTGTAATCTAGCCCACATGCGTGGATAAAGGTCTAAATTCTCACAGTAAGTGGACAGTATTCTAATCCACGTTAATGCTCTATTCTGTTCTCTCTAACCCTTCTACAGACCCTTGTAATTGCCAATTCTGAAGTCTTGCTGATTTAGAGTGATTATAGTATATATTACGCTGATTGATTAGACACTTCTCAAGTAGGTTAAGTATTTTCCAGTTCCTCATAACTGCATCAATCTATCAGACTGAGATTTTCTAATTGTCCATGGTATTAGTTAGGTGGGCATCACTGAAAGTTCTGACGCCTCTTAATGATTTGGGAAAAGACAGCTTTTCCTTACAAATGTATTCCTTTGCCAATTACTGGGATTGAACTTTTTGACTCTGCATAAATAAACAAGTTGGCTGCTCAACAGATCAGGCTTAATGTATCCATCTATTCACTAGCAGGAATTCATTGGTCAAAACCAACTCCAGTCACATATACTGGGAGAACTGAAATTACCTGTAAAGTGTCAGAAACAATGCACATTCTTACCATCCAAACTCAGTCAGCATTTTTCAATTAGAGAAATGTACCCTTCCTCAGATACTGATTGCAGATTGACATGTTTTCATTTGATGGTCGGGCTGAAAAATCAGCTACTTTTATCTGAGAGACTCCTTGCAGATTCAATTCTGAGTGATTTTTCACTTGGAACACATACTTCAAGTACTGATGCATCACATTATCTATTAATTTCCAATCACCACCATCAACAGTGCAATAAACCTTAAGCAAGACTGAAAATTAAGGAGTCAATTGATGTTTGCTCAAAATAAAGGTCTGCCATCCTCTTAACCTGGAGGGAGCAATTCAAAACTTCCTTTCACTGGGTGAAGAACATCTTTTTAAATTTGCATTTCTTAATATTGTAGGCCAAGTAATTGTTGCAATACATATTTTATAATCGTTCAAGTTGTTGTCAGCATTCTAAAGGAAACAAGAGAAACTAACAGTGTTAAGAATCAGAACTGAAGTCTTGGGACTGCCAGCCAGTGGGTTTTCCAGAATGGAAGGGAATCGTGCTGGATGGAGCGAAGAAACTCCAATATTAAACATTTCTGTTGTTGGCCTTGCTTTCTGTACCAATGGGAGCAAATATGAGTTTCGGATCCAGCATTTTTCATTGTATGCTTGCCTACATTTAGATTAAAACGCATTCTTTCCTGACATTTGCTCTAGTAACTGGTACATTTTGTTATTTGGGGGTTGTTTTGAATTCTGCTTCTGCTATGTTTCAACAGGTATTGCACCAGAACTTGAAGCAAAAATCTCCATCACAATGCAAACAGAATGGATCTCTCAAGTCTTTGTTCAAGCCTCAGCCACACCACCACACACTGGTATCTCCCTATGAGATAACGACAGGGAGCATCGTTACCCCAGGCAGCTCTGACCAGCTTCCAATTGGTCAGTGTAAAATTATACTTGGGAGTCTGTTTTCATCTACCTGCCTTAGGAGTTGCATAACCTTAAATGACTAGACACCAAAGTAAATTAAAGGAGGTGGAGAAAGAGATTAACTTGTCTTTTAAAGCAATAAACAAAAGCATAAACAAAAGCATAAACAGCCACTTGATAATAGTTAGGACTCAGCAGCAGACAAAAAAAATGCAGCAGAAATTGTAACTCCATTCTTTGGAAGAGACATTAAAGCAAGATCCCATCTGCCCATTCAGGTGGGTCAGGTCAACATCTAAGATCCCATGGCACAATTCGGAGAAGCACAGGGAGCTCTCCCAATGCCCAAGCTAATACTGCCCCCACCTCTTCTTCTTTGGCCTCCTTATCTCGAGAGACAATGGGTAAGCTGCTGGAGGTGGTCAGTGGTTTGTGCAGCAGCGCCTGGAGTGGCTATAAAGGCCAATTCTAGAGTGACAGACTCTTCCACAGGCACTGCAGATACAATTGGTGGTCGGGGCTGTTACACAGTTGGCTCTCTCCTTGCATTTCTGTCTTTTTTCCTGCCAACTGCCAAGTCTCTTCGACTTGCCACTCTTTAGCCCCGTCTTTATGGCTGTCCGCCAGCTCTGGCAATCACTGGTATCTGACTCCCACGACTTGTGGTCAATGTCACAGGACTTTATGTAGCGTTTGCAAACGTCTTTAAAGCGGAGACATGGACGGCTGGTGGATCTGATACCAGTGATGAGCTCGCTGTACAATGCGTCCTTGGGGATCCTGCCATCATCCATGCGGCTCACGTGGCCAAGCTGTCTCAAGCGCCGCTGACTCAGTAGGGTGTATATGCTGGGGATGTTGGCCGCCTCAAGGACTTCTGTGTTGGAGATACGGTCCTGCCACCTGATGCCAAGGATTCTCCGGAGACAGCGAAGATGGAATGAGTTGAGACGTCGCTCTTGGCTGACATATGTTGTTCAGGCCTCGCAGCCATAGAGCAAGGTACTGAGGACGTAGGCTTGAAATACTCTGACTTTGTGTTCCGTGTCAGTGCGCCATTTTCCCACATCCTCTTGGCCAGTCTGGACATAGCAGCGGACGCCTTTCCCATGTGCATGTTGATTTCTGCATCGAGAGACAGGTTATTGGTGATAGTTGAGCCTAGGTAGCTGAACTCTTGAACCATTTCCAGAGCGTGGTCGCCGATATTGATGGATGGAGCATTTCTGACGTCCTGTCCCATGATGTTCGTTTTCTTGAGGCTTTTGGTTAGGCCAAATTTGTTGCAGGCAGCCGCAATCCTGTCGATGAGTCTCTGCAGACACTCTTTTGTGTGGGATGTTAATGCAGCATAGACAGCAAAGAGGAGTTCCCTGATGAGGACTTTCCGTACTTTGGTCTTCGCTTAGACGGGCAAGGTTGAACAACCTGCCATCTGATCTTGTGTGGAGGAAAATTCCTTCCTCTGAGGACCTGAACGCTTGTGAGAGCAGCAGTGAGAAGAAGATCCCAAACAGTGTAGGTGCAAGAACACAGCCCTGTTTCACGCCACTCAGGATAGGAAAGGGGTCTGATGAGGCACCGCTATACTGAACTGTGCCTTTCATATTGTCATGGAATGAGGTGATGATACTTAGTAGCTTCGGTGGACATTTGATCTTTGCTAGTAGTCTGAAGAGACCATGTCTGCTGACGAGGTCAAAGGCTTTAGTGAGATCTATGAAAGCAACGTCGAGGGGCATGCGCCATGGAGAGGTCACTCCATAGTCGCCTCACAGCGACCAAAACAACACGGAAGGCAGCAGTTACGGGTTATAAGTCCCGCTCAACTGGCATCAATTGGGCGCCACGGGTTGCCTTTGTCGGTGGGAGAGGTCATCGCATCTCACTGGACAGCTATCGCCCGCCTCAAACCCCTGGTCAGAAAGGTTCTGTCCCGCCATAGTCCACCTGCTTCAATGGGTGCTTGGAGCTCAGGGTCATTGCCCGACAAGTGGACTGTAACACCGCACCAAACATCACGACTAAAAAAGGAAAGCAGGTACCAGCCCTTCATTTTGCATGCTGGAACGTCAGAACTGTGTGTCCTGGCCTGTCGGAAGACCTTACACTAATCAACGACTGTCAGAAGACCACCATCATTAACAACGAGCCAAGTAGACTCAATGGGGACATTGCAGCACTTCAGGAGACATGCCTCCCTGCGAGCGGATCTCGAAGAGAGCAAGACTACACCTTCTACTGGCAGGGTGGGGATCCTGAAGAACCAAGACAGCATGGAGTGGGCTTTGCCATCAGAAACTCTTTGCTCAGCATGATAGAGCCACCTTCAAATGGCTCGAAACACATACTGTCCATGCAACTGCTCACCGCCTCTGGCCCAGGACACCTACTCAGCACCTATGCTCCAATACTCTGCTCCCCACCTGAAGTTAAAGACCAGTTCTACAAGGAACTCCATATCATCATTAATAGCATTCCTAATACTGAACATTTGTTCCTGCTGGGCTACTTTAATGCCAGGGTTGGGGCCGACCATGACTCATGGCCCTCCTGCCTTGGGTGCTATGGCATTGGAAGGATGAATGAGAATGGACAGAGACTGCTGGAGTTGTGTACCTATCACAACCTCTGCATCACCAACTCGTTCTTTCATACTAAACCCTGTCACCAGGTTTCTTGGAGGCACCCAAGATCACGTCGTTGGCACCAGCTGAACCCCATCATCACAAGGCGAGCCTCTATAAACAGTGTCCAAATCACACACAGCTTCCACAATGCGGACTGCGACACCGACCACTCCCTGGTGTGCAGCAAAGTTAGACTCAAACCAAAGAAGCTACATCACTCCAAGCAGAAGGGCCGCCCGCGCATCAACACTAACAGAATTCCTTATCCACAGCTGTTACATAAGTTTCTAAATTCAATTGAAAAAGCCCTTCAAAACATTCCTGCAGGGGATGCAGAGACAAAAAGGGCCCACATCAGAGACACCATCTATGACTCAGCAACGACCACCTATGGAAAACTTGAGAAGCAGAATGCAGACTGGTTTCAATCTCACTTTGAAGAGCTGGAACCTGTCATAGCCGCTAAGCACACTGCACCGTTGAACTACAAGAAAGGCCCCAGCGAGTTAACATCCATAGCACTTAAAGTAGCCAGAAGCGCTGCACAAAGAACAGCCAGGCACTGTGCAATTGACTACTGGAAAAACCTATGCAGTCGTTTTCAGCTGGCCTCCGACACCAGAAACATCAGAGGAATGTACGATGGCATTAAGAGAGCTTTTGGGCCAACCAAAAAGATTGCCCCCCACAAGAAACCATCACTGACCAATGCAAGCAAATGGACCGCTGGGTGCAGCACTACCTAGAATTGTACTCCAGGAAAAATGTTGTCACTGATACCGCCCTCAATGCGGCGCTCTGCCAGTCATGGATGAGCTGGACGAACAGCCAACAAAATCGGAACTCAGTGATGACATTGATTCTCTAGCCAGTGGAAAATCCCCTGGGAAGGATGGCATCACCCCTGAAATAATCAAGAGTGCCAAGCCTGCTATACTCTCAGCACTCCATGAACTGCTTTGCCTGTGCTAGGACGAGGGAGCAGTACCACAGGACATGCACGATGCCAATATCATCACCCTCTATAAGAACAAGGATGACCGCGGTGACTGCAACAACTACCGTGGAATCTCCCTGCTGAGCATAGTGGGAAGTGTCTTCACTCAAGTCGTTTTAAACAGACTCCAGAAGCTGGCAGAGCGCGTCTACCCTGAGGCACATACGGCTTTCAAGCAGAGAGATCCACCACTGACATGCTGTTCTCCCTTCGAGAACAGGAGAAATGCCGCGAACAACAGATGCCCCCATCAATACCATCAAAAACAAACATTTCACTCATCTCATGGTTGTTTGTGGGACATTGTCATGAATGCACTTTTGAAAAGTAACGCTTTGTACTTTGAAGTACTTTGAAATGTTTAATGGATGTGATAAAGCTCAATATAAATCCAAATGTTCTCTGTCAAACTACAATGCAGTGTAAACTGGGGTACACAGTTGTAATCTCAGAAACATGCTCGATGTTACTTTAAGGAAACTGGGTACCAGAAGCAAGTTAATAATCTTCTTTTAAATACTAATTAGTGAAGAAGGACTGGAACAGAACACTAGGCCATCAAGCTGGCCTATCCAGGAATGAGTGCGTCATCATCCGATCCCACAATTTTCTGAAAGCATTTGTGGCTGATAATGAAACAAATCTTGGGAAATCCCTAGTCCCAAAGTCAAACCAGCAAACTACAGTGGTCTGCATAACTCAAGTCCCCATGCTTCCCATTACCTCCACAATCTTTTCTTTTCTAACTTGAAATGTTCTGTTCTCTGAGGAATTTGTCCAGATTCCTTCTGAATCACTGCAGAGAAACCATACTCACTGCATGCTTCAGGAATCTGTTCAGAGGGCAATGACCTGACGAAGAAATATTTGCTAACACTGAACCTCCATCCCTATCTAGCTGCAATAACCGATCCACCTGGACAGAATTTGTTGCCTTCATCATTTCAAAGGCCTCGGTCATATCTCCTCCAAGTATTCGCTTCTCGATCAAAATAAAGGCAATCCCTGGAGCCTAGCAAGAATGAGAAGCTCTAAGACTGGATATTGTTTCAGTTGCTGTGCTCTGTACTTACTCCAGGGCCTCAATATTCTCTGATAGTGTGGGAACAAACCTGGACACAATGCTATATTAAAAAAAGTTAAATGTTTCAGGTCTGTGACCTTTCATCAGACTTGAAACGTTAAATCTGTTTCTCGCTCCACAGATGCTGCCAGACCTGCTCAGTATTGCGAGCACATTCTGTTTTATTTCAGATTTCCAGCATCTGCAGTATTTTGCTTTTATGTCACTGTAAAAAAAATGGTCAGACCAAAACCTGTACAGCCTGTGTAGTATTCTTCATATTGAATTGTATTATCCTAACAACACAAAGTCGCCATTTGCTTTCCTAATAGCCACACCATAGCACTTGTGGACCTTGAATGACTGAACAATCATTACCCGAGATCCTTCTCGTCCAATGTAACTTTCTTTTTTTATTAACACGTGTCTGAAGTTTACTAGGCCCAAATACATCATACCACATTTTCCCACATTCAAGGGCATCTGCCACAAACAAAATCATTCCCTAAACTTATTTCAATTATCCTATAAATTATTTAATTGATAATTTTTTATGTCATCTGCAGACTGCTGAATAGTTTTAATGCCTCCATCCAAATGATTTACGTAGATCATAAACAGCAACAGTCCCAGTTTGGCTGCAACACCCAGATCCCCTTGCACTGATGACGACCCTCTGCCGATGATATAGCAACCAATTTCCAATACAATATAATACCTAAACACCAGTTCCACACAGTTAAAGCTAACTTGTAGCCTATTATTCAGAACATCATTAAAATCCAAACACCAAAATCACTCCAACCTCTGGCTTTGAGCTTCAATATGCAAATGACACTTGTGTGTATGCTCACGCTGAAATTGAGCTCCTGATCATTGTCGACTCCTTCTCCGAAGCATATGAGAAATGGGTCTTTCACTAAACCTCAGAAAACCCTCCAACCTCTCCACTCCAAATGTGGCCCATTTTCCATATCTTGGGAGCTTCCTCTCGGTGAAGGCAAAGACAATGAGGTTCATTATCGCCTCCAATGTGCCAGCTCAGCCTTCGGTCGGCTGAGGCAGAGAGTATTTGAAGATCAAGATCTCAAACCCAAGGCTAAGATCATGGTTTACCAGCAGTGATCCCTGCATTCCTATATGCTTCAGAGACTTAGACAATCTACAGCAGGCACCTCAAAGCACTGGAGAAGTACCACCAAAGGTGCCTCTGCAAGATCCTCCAAATCCAGCAAAAAAGGCAGTCCAACAGCCGTGTCCTCTCTCAAGCCAACCTGCCCAGTATCAGCATGCTAATCACCCAAAACTAGCTCCACTGGGGGGGACACTTCATTCAAATGCCTTACACCAGAATCTCAAAGCAGCTGTTCTACTTCCAACGATCATGGCAGAGGAAGAGGATAGCATGCCAGACATTCCAGGAAATTAATACTGAATCACAAAGGGTCACTCACCAAAATTAACGGATACAAACGGAAAGTAAAGAAAAAATAATTTTCAGTTGATCAGGGAGAGCCAGCATGTATTGTAAAGGGTAGGTCATGCCTGACAAAACTGATAGAATGTTTTGAACAAATGACGAAAGTAGCAGACAGGGAATGTACATGAATGTTAATTATATGGACTTCAATAAAGTCCCTCATAGAAAGACAGTTAACTAAAGTTGAAGCTCATGGGAGTAAATTATTGACCTGGTTAGGAGATGACTGAGTGGCAGGAGACGGAGAGTAGGGATAGTGAACAGGTACACGAAATGGCAGGATGTGACCAGTGGCATCCAACAAGGATCTGTGGCCTCAACTATTTAGTTTCTTAACGGTGAAACGCTAGAAACGTAAGAAGTCCAAAGAGACCTAGGGGTCTGCCTACATAGATTAAAATGTCATGGCAAGTACAAAAAAAAAATTCAAAAAGGCAAATGGAATGGGGAGCTTTACATCTAGGACTATAATATATGGGAGTAGAAGTTATGCTGCAGCTATGCAAACCCCTGGTTAGACGGTTCAGTTCTGAGAACCATACATTCCGAAAGAGATAAAAGTAAAATACTGCGATGCTGGAAATCTGAAACAAGAACAGAAAATGCTGGAAATACTCAGCAGGAAAGGCAACATTCGCGGACAGAAAAACAGAGTTCACATGTGAAATGGTTGAGGGACATCTGGAAACATTCCAGAGCATCAGGGAGCAGGAGAGTTTCCTGGATCATACGTTCCAGGAGGCAGTCACCCCAAAGGCAGTCGAGTTCAGGATAGTAGGTGGGTGGCCATCCAGGAGTTGAAGAGGCAGGAAGTGCAGGAGTCATCGGGGTACATGCCACTCTCAAACAGGTACTCAGCTTTGGAGACTGCTGAGAGTGACGACACCTAGAAAGAGTGCAGTCCAGACCATAGCATGGGACTGCACAGGAGGGAGCAGCAAAGTGCAAAAATGCATTGTTGTTATAGGTGATTCCATAGTCGGGGCACAAATACGCATTTCTGTAACCGTTATCGTGAGTCCTGCCAGAAGTTGTGGTCCACGTTGGTACCAATGACGTAACAAGGGCAGGTATTGAGGTCCTATGGTCAGATTTTCAGGAGCGAGGGAAGAAGTTAAGGAGTAGGACCTCGAAGGTAGTAATCCCTGGATTAATACCTGTACCATGCGCGAGCGAGAGTAGAAATAGAAAGACAGGGAGGATCAATATGTGGTTTGAAGCATGGCGCAGGAGGGAGGGCTTCAGATTCTTGGGACATTGGGACCAGTTCTGGGGCAGGAGGGCCTATTCAAAAGGGACGGGTTGCACCTCAACGGGACTGGGACCAATATCCTCGTGGAGAGATTTACTAGTGTGATTGGGGAGAATTTGAAGTAAATTGGCAGGGGGTTCAGCGCCAGTATATAGAAGGAGAACAGAGGAACAAAACACATAATGTGAGAATGTTCGACAGTACTTGAGAAGGGAATAGATGGGAGCAGACTGAGAAAGACTACGGGGAATGCAAAGACAGGATTACAATGCATTTGTGTAATCGCACAGTGCGGTCAATAAGGTAAGTGATCTCCAAGCACAAATAGCAGTATGGGAATATGATGTAGAAGCAATAACAGAAACGTGGCTTGAAAATGGTGAGGACTGGGCGCTTAATATACAAGGATGTAAAGTGTTCAGAAAAGATAGAGAAGGAAAAAAGGGAGGTGAGGTGGCAGTACTGATTAGGGACGACAAACAAAGAACAAAGAACAGTACAGCACAGGAACAGGCCATTCGGCCCTCCAAGCCTGTGCCGATCTTGATGCCTGCCTAAACTAACACCTTCTGCATTTCTGGGGCCCATATCCCTCTGTTCCCTTCCTATTCATGTATTTGTCAAGATGTCTCTTAAACGTCGCTATCGTATCTGCTTCCACCACCTCCCCTGGCAGCAAGTTCCAGGCACTCACCACCCTCTGTGTAAAAGACTTGCCTCGCACATCCCCTCTAAACTTTGCCCCTCGCACCTTAAACCTATGTCCCCCAGTAACTGACTCTTCCACCCTGGGAAAAAGTTTCTGACTATCCACTCTGTCCATGCCGCTTATAACTTTGTAAACCTCTATCATGTCGCCCCTCCACCTCCGTCATTCCAGTGAAAACAATCCGAGTTTTTCCAACCTCTCCTCATAGCTAATGCCCTCCAGACCAGGCAACATCCTGGTAAACCTCCTCTGTACCCTCTCCAAAGCCTCCACATCCTTCTGGTAGTGTGGCGACCAGAATTGCACGCAATATTCTAAGTGTGGCCTAACTAAAGTTCTGTACAGCTGCAGCATGACTTGCCAATTTTTATACTCTATGCCCCGACCGATGAAGGCAAGCATGCCGTATGCCTTCTTGACTACCTTATCCACCTGCGTTGCCACTTTCAGTGACCTGTGGACCTGTACGCCCAGATCTCTCTGCCGGTCAATAGTCCTAAGGGTTCTGCCATTTACTGTATACCTCCCACCTGCATTAGACCTACCAACATGCATTACCTCACATTTGTCCGGATTAAACTCCATCTGCCATTTCTCCGCCCAAGTCTCCAACCGATCTATATCCTGCTGTATCCTCTGACAATCCTCATCGTTATCCGCAACTCCACCAACCTTTGTGTCATCTGCAAGCTTACTAATCAGACCAGCTACATTTTCCTCCAAATCATTTATATATACTACAAACAGCAAAGGTCCCAGCACTGATCCCTGCGGAACACCACTAGTCACATCCCTCCATTCAGAAAAGCACCCTTCCACTGATACCCTCGGTCTTCTATGACCGAGCCAGTTCTGTATCCATCTTGCCAGCTCACCTCTGATCCCGTATGACATTGTAGTGTTGGAAAGGGAGGATGTCCTTGCAGGGGCTAGGACAGAATCCATTTGGTCAGAGTTGAGAACCAAAAAGGATATGATCACGCCTCTAGGGGTATTCTAATGGCCTACAAATAGTGTGAGAGTGAGAGAGAGAGTGAGACAGAAGAGCAGGGAAATCACAGAGATATGCAAGAACTATAGAGTGGTGATATTGAGGGACTTCAATTAACCAAATACTGATCGGGATAATGTTAGAGTAATAGGTAAGGAGGGGTAGGAATTTACGAAATGTGTTTAGCAGAATTTCCTTGATCAGTTTGTTCTCAGCCCAATTAGAAAGGAGGCATTGCTGGACCTGGTGCTGGGAAATGAGGTGGGCCAAGTGTCTGTCAGGGAGCACTTGGCTAACAGTGATCACCTTATCATAAGGTTTAGACTAGTAATGCAGAAAAGCATGGGACAAAATAAGGTAGAATGTCTAGATTGGAAGATGGCTAATTTCACCGTGATTAGAAGGAATCCAGCCAGGGTAGAATAGAACCGAAGACTGACAGGAAGAGCTGTATCAGAACAATGGGTTATCTTTAAGGAAGAGATACTTCAAGTACAGGTTAGGAACATTCCAACAAGGGCAAAAGGTTGGGGAACCAAGAAGAGGGCCCCTTGGATGATAAGGGAGGTAGAGACTATGATGAAACAAAAAAAAGGGTGTGTGATGCATGTCAGGTGAATTCTTCAAATGAGAACCAGGCCATATACAATAAGTTGAGAGGGGAGGTGAAGCGGAAAAGAAGACTGGCAAAGACAGAATATGAGAATAGAATGGCAGTCAACAAAAAAGGAATCCAAAAATCTTCTACTGGCATGTAAATAGTATGCGGATAGTAAGAGGTGGAGTGGGGCCTATTAGGGACAAAGAGTAACATATGCTTAGAGGCACAAGGCAAAGCTAATATACTTAATGAGTAATTTGTATCAGTGCTCACTGAGAAACTGGAATATGACAAAAAAAATTGGTAGAAGCGGAGAGAGTTTAGGGTAAAAATTGAGAAAGGCGTGGTACTAAAAAGGCTGGCTATACTTAGGGAATAAAAGTCACCCGGTCCGGATGGCTTGCGTCCCAGGTTACGAAAGGAAGTGGGGGTGGAGGTGGAAGGGCTTGCTATAGTCTTCCAATCTTCACTGGATACGGGACGGGGGGGCGGGGATTGGAGAGTGGCAAATGTGACACCCTTATTCAAGAAAGAGTTTAGAAACAGTCCTAGCAACTACAGGCCAGTTAGTTTAACGACAGTGATAAGGTTTTAGAAACAATAATTAGGGAAGAAATCAACAGACACATGGAGAGCTGAGAATTAATTAAGGATAGCCAGCACTAATTTGTAAAAAGCAGATCATGCTTGATGAATCTTACTGAATTTTTTGATGAAGTAACAGAGAATGTTGATGAAGGGAATGTGGTGGATGTTGGTTATATGAATTTTTTTTAAAAACCTTTGATAAGGTACCACATAAAAGGCTGGTTAACAAATTGAGGCTCATGAAATAGGAGGGTCAGTGTCCAATTGGATACAAAATTTGGCTTAAGGACAGAAAACAGCGAGTCATGGTAAATGGTTGCTTTTCAGAATGGAGGATGGTAGACAGTGATGTTACCCAAGCAGTGCTGGAAACATTGCT
This sequence comes from Heterodontus francisci, assembly GCF_036365525.1. NCBI lineage: Eukaryota > Metazoa > Chordata > Chondrichthyes > Heterodontiformes > Heterodontidae > Heterodontus > Heterodontus francisci. Next base: position 106,993,773 of record NC_090378.1, read on the forward strand.
TTTTTTGATATATATAAGTGACTTGGATCTTGGAATACAGAGGAGAATCTCAAAATCTGCCAATAACATCAAACTTGGAGGTGTGGCAAACAGTGAGAATGATATAAACTGCCTACAACAGGACATAGATAGGCTAAAAGAATGGGCAGACAGGTGGCAGATGGAATTTGATACTGACAAGTGTGAGGTGATACATTTTGGCAGAAGGAATAGGGAGAGGCAATATATAATTAATGGCACAGTTTTGAAGAGTGTGCAGGAACAGAGAGACTTGAGGGTGCATGTGCATTGATCTTTGAAGGTGGCAAGACATATTGAGAGTGGTTAGTCAAGCATATGGAATCTTGGACTTCATAAATAGAGACATTGAGTACAAAAGCAGGGAAGTTATGCTGAACCTTTATAAAGCTCTGGTTAGGCCCCAACAGGAGTATTGTGTCTAGTTCTGGTCACCACACTTCAGGAAGGATGAGAGGGTGCAGAGGAGATTTACCAAAACGGTTCCAGGGATGGAAAAGTTTAGTTGCAAGATTAGGTTGAAAAAGCTGGGTTTGTTCTCCTTACAATAAAGGAGCTTGAGGGGAGACTTAATAGAAGTGTACAAGATTATGACAGGTTTAGATAAGTTAGACAAGGAAAAACTGTTCCCATCAAATAATGATTCAAGGACTAGGGAACACAGATTGAAAGTTTTGGGCAAGAGATGCAGGGGAATGCGAGGAAGAACATTCTTATGCAGCAGTTGTTAATGACCTGGAACTCGCTGCCCACAAGGTTGGTGGAAGCAGAGACAATCAATGATTTCAAGGGCAAGTTGGAAGGCCATTTGAAGGAAACAGACTTAGAGGGCTTTTGGGATCAAGCGTGGGAGTGGGACTGACTGGATAACTCTGTGGAGAGCCGACATGGACTCTATGGGCCAAATGGCCTCCTTCAGTGCCATATATGCCTCTACGATCAGTTCAGACATTCTGCAAACTAGCAATTATCTCCAAGTTTATTCTTCCCAGCAAAATGCTCGACCATATCAGAATAAGGAGTACATCAATAGCAATAGCTGAGAGCGACGACCTTCATGGAAAGTCTTCAATTTTTCAGCCGAGACTGAAATCAATGAATTAAGAGCATAAAGGCATCTGCTGAATGTGTGGAAAAAGTGACTACTGATGTCTCATTATCTCATTACAGCATGACACAAATGAGACTTTGGCGGAAGATAGAAACTCAAATGTCTTGCTGCTGAAGGACAACTGCTTTGAGCAATGAAGTGCCACAGCTTAAAGCTTTTGATGTGGAAAGTCTTTCATACGATATTAACAGCTTCCCTATTTTCCCTTCAGCTTCCATGCTTTCCACCATCCCTGGAAGAAAGATGCTTGCTTTCTGACTTCTAAGTATGGATCTGAAACTGTCTAGTGTATGGTGCCTAAGTTTTTTTACACAGAGGGTGGTGAGTGCCTGGAACTTGCTGCCAGGGGAGGTGGTGGAAGCAGATACGATAGCGACGTTTAAGAGACATCTTGACAAATATATGAATAGGAAGGGAATAGAGGGATATGGGCCCCGGAAGTGCAGAAGGTGTTAGTTTAGGCAGGCATCAAGATCGGCGCAGGTTTGGAGGGCCGAATGGCCTGTTCCTGTGCTGTACTGTTCTTTGTTCTTGTTTGTTCTTTGTAAGTATTGCCTGGTGACTTTCTCTCAGTGACAGGAGATAAGGGCCTGGCCTTCACTCAGAATCTATCCAAGACAAACCAGTTATGATTACTAATAGCATGATGGGAACTGCAGGCACAAATCCAAGTTGCCAGTCCAGTAATAAGCACTTTTCTGAATCTGGGATTGAAGCTCTTTGCTGTTTCCGGTGGTAGGAAAACATGATGCAGAGAGAAAAAAAATGTTATCTTTCATTGGGAGCCCAAAGTTCACCCAAATCTCATCTGTGGGTGTTAAATTGCAACATTGACATCATTCACCCTACATAATCAGAGCAAGAGTAAATATTTGTGACCTGTGGTTTCCTAGTAACAGTGATTCAATACCTTTGTGTGTCTGAGTATTTTAGATGTGTTAACAGCAGCATTTTGACACAAAGTTGAACATGGTGAAATATTAAAGTAGAAGTATCCCAACAGCAAACCAACTGAAGCCAAAGAAAGCCGAAAGTGTGAGTTCCTCCAGGTGGGGCGACTGTTGGAGGAGGGAGGAAAGGAGAGTAAATTAAGCCAATCACAAGCACATTCCACATATCCCATGTCTTCTTGAAACCTAAATTTGTCAACACGGAGCAGGTGTAAATTATCTAAATTACTTTTAAATAACTACAAACCACTTCTGAAATCCTACTCTGTGTCTCGCACCCACAAAAACATCCTCATTTAGCAGATGCCCTATCAACAAATTCTTTAAGTTCCAGCAACACTACTTGGTTCTTAATTAAAGCTGCATGGCCTGTTTAAGAATCACTCTGCCATGAGGCACACCAATGATACTGCTCCAGACTTCAGACTTCTCAAATGCCATTACTCATGTCATGGAACATGCATGTAGTTCCTGCTGGCTCTTTGGGCCCCAACACTTGGCACCAAGCTGCACCATTCTGAAACTGTACTAGATATGAAACACCTGTGGACGTCGAGAGAATGGGGCGGGGGAAGTAGCAGAAGAAAAATTTATACTGCCAATTTCAGACTAAATGCTGAATTCTCTGTCACAAAGTGGCAGTGAAACTGAGCCAGGTGTTCAACAGTGATAGCCCAGTATCTTCTCAGATATGCTGCTAATCATTTTCTTCTATCCATGCAAGATCAGCTTTCAAATGTCTGAATATGTTGTCAATTACAAGAAAGTAAGATACTGTTAAACATGCCAATTTGTTTTTGCATAGTATGCCTCAGTACTTGGCTACATTTACAAGGTATATTACGAACACCAGTGGCACAGCTGTTCACATCCTTTGCCACAGTGTAGACGCGCCAACTTCAGTCTAAATCAACGATGGGAGAGGGATATGAAATATGGCCAAGGAATCCATTCTAACACCTGGCAAATAGGACAGAAGAGAATTTGGCTCATTTTTTATGCCTCCCAGAATAAATATGAAACAACACAAACAGTTACTGCATTGGGTCACGGATAGAATGGCTACTTGGAAGTGGCACAGGAGGGCAGCTGGTACTTGTACAATCTTATTCCAGTGTGACTCAATACCTTCAAGAAATGGAAAGGGGCGGAAAGAAGCACAAAGTTGCCGGTTTGTTTTTGGCTAATTTTCTACTTTTGAAGACAAGGAATGTTTAAATAGTCATTCTTTATTTCTACTTTTAGTGAAAAATTAAGCTAAGAGGTAGACAGAATGAAGTGGTCAAATTATACCTTTTAATATCCCATTGCATGATCAAATCCCCAGCACCACATTCACACAAATGTTTAATAAAAGTTTGGATCCTTTTCCAGTCACATTTCCACCCCTCCCCACCCACCACCCCTTTCCCAGCTCCACTGGCTAGCTCATAACAGCACAGGGAAAGGCCCACTTACCCTGATAACTAATTGGCACAAGGTTATATTACAACATACCACAAGTTTATAATTACAAGCATGGCAGTAGAAAATGGAATTTTGATGATCTTACAAATGCATTTCACATTCAGGAAATTTAAATAATAAACTTACATTTTGCATTTAAAAAGTAGTGATTTGTAAATACATAATTTTAAAACATTTATTTTATTCTGCAGGCAATGCCCACAGCATTACTGAGATGGCAGCCGTTGGGCAATCTGATCAGAGGAAGGAATATGAAAACATACAGGAATGAGCTTAACTCTTGACCTCAGCACAGTTAACAATTTCATCCAGATGGTATTTCATTTCATTACACAATAAAGGAGTACTTTCTAAAATGCACCGACATTTAAGAAAAAGAACAGTAAAGCTTGAAGACAGCTCAGCAACAGTGCTTCAACACACCTGAACTGCAAAGGCAGATATGGCATCATCCTGCAATTATGCAGAGACCAAAGACCTTCACACAGAAAGGGAAGAATTATCAGTGGGATTGCTGTATCAGACCCCAGGGAACATACTGTCAAACCACCCCATCAGTCTGGTAAATAAATTATGGCAGAACCTAGGATGCAGAAAAAGATGAGAAACATTTTAAACAAAAAGAAAAATAAATTTAGACATCAATTATTTAACTTCTGCATATCTGTGACTCCAACCAATAAATTTTAGAAAATTGTGGTAAGTGCTTTTTAGAAAAATACTGCAGGGATAATTTTCCAAAATATTTCACTGTCTGATTCATTTAAATACAAACATCCAATTTCATTCTATACGTTTCTATTCGGTTGCACCAAATCTATTAAACTGAGAAACAGAAAAATATTCAGGCGCCTTTTTTAAAATCAATAAAGCACAAAATGAGACATTGCCAAATGTGAATGTTCCTGCTATTTTCTCCCTCAGAAAAGATTTCAGGTGGGTCTTTTTGAAACATCACTTCAGTATTATTATAAGAGAATGAAATGGACAGGAGAACAATCACTAATGTGAGTGCCGATGGTTTTTCCATACAGTGATGAATCAGTTCATCAGGTTACTGTCTGTATCCCCAAGTCCTTAAAAGGTCTAGTTTATTTTTGTTGTACAGTCCCATTCCACTTCATTTTCTTTCAGCATAAATGCTAATTGCAGCCACGCCAAGTTAATGAATGAACTAGCCAAACAAAAGCAGCATTGAAAGCTCTGCCTCAGCTGAGAGTCACACAGCTGAGAATGCATAACCCACCAAACCATTTCCTGATACAGTCACTTACAAACTGGAAGCAGTGATTCAGTGACCACAACACACATACACATTCAGCAGCTATTTCATGTGCTCCAGACACCTGGCACTTCTGTTTTCATTGTGACAGGGCTTTCTGCAGATTTTGCATTCTGGAGTGCAAGCCATGTGGAAATCTGTCATACTGTCAGCACTGAACAGCAGCCATTTTCTGCTTCAAAGTGAAGAAAGGGTTTCAGGAATCATCAAAAATATAAATATCAATCACTTCAGAAGATGTTTCTGAGCCTGAAATATCTAACTCAAGGACTTTCCAATGATTAAATAACTTTCTCCTTGATAACACTGCCACCTCCACCTGTAATCTCAGCCCATCTGCTACTGAAATTGTTCGATTGCCTTTAACACCTCCCAACTTTATTTTTTCATGCTCTCCTGGCCAACAACCCATCCTTCATCAACCTCAGTCCATCCAGAACTCTGCTGTTCTTGGCCTATCTCACATCAAGTCCTTCCTGCCCATCATTTCTATCCTTGCTAACCTACACTCACTCACAGTCTGCCAAAATTCCAACTTTAAAATTATTTTTGTGTTTGAATTCCTACATTGTGTCATCTCTCCAACTTTATAACCTCTTCCAACCATTTACTCCCTCTCTCCCCAGAACCTTTAAGGGCGGCACAGTGGCGCAGTGGTTAGCACCACAGCCTCACAGCTCCAGGGACCCGGGTTCGATTCCGGGAACTGCCTGTGTGGAGTTTGCAAGTTCTCCCTGTGTCTGCGTGGGTTTTCTCCGGGTGCCCCGGTTTCCTCCCACAAGCCAAAAGACTTGCAGGTTGATAGGTAAATTGGCCATTATAAATTGTCACTAGTATAGGTAGGTGGTAGGGAAATATAGGGACAGGTGGGGATGTTTGGTAGGAATATGGAATTAGTGTAGGATTAGTATAAATGGGTGGTTGATGTTGCTGTATCTCTAATCTAAAACCTTCCATTGTCTGGCTATGGTCTTGTGCATTTTTCCAACCCATCTTCCCACTATGCCCTTTCAGCCAATCGTTGACAGCTGTACTTTCAGCTGCCTTAGCCCCAAGTTCTGGAGTTCCTCCTTGACCTACTCTCTACCTCTCCAACTCTATTTCATCCTTTAAATCCCACCTCTTCAACCAAGCATTTGGCCATACCTCCTAATGTTTATTTCTTTGGCTCAACGTCTACTTTTCTTTTACACCTCTGCGACCCAGGGACATTTTTCCATGTTAAAGATGTTATGCCTTTGTTAATTGAGCTGCAAGGAAGGCTACTGCCAACAGAAAACAAATTTACAAGTGGTCCTCGTGAGTAAGCACAATTAATATCATAATTCAAACATAAAATTTAAATTAAACTGAAGGGGAAACTTACAAATCTGAAGCACAATGTTATTATTTGTGTCTATGAGACATTCAATAATCTGCGGTGCCCACCATCATGGAAGGTCCTTAGCAGGACAATACATGCTCCCATTCCAATGCCACCCAGACACAGACAAGGTAAACAAAGAGAGGCAGACAGCCAGAAATGCCCTCCTGGACCTGTGAATGGCCAAGTTTGTCAGGCACCAGGAGCAGACTCCTCAGAAGGTCCTTCAACTTGCTTGCCTGCCCACACGTATGTAAATGCAAGTTGTTGTGAAATTCAACCTGTTATTGCTTTTCTATTCTCAGTACAAATAATATGAATCTTAAACAATACTGGATCAAACGATAGAAATGGAGTGAATAACTTAACTAAAGTGTTTTTTAAGTCTGATGCCCAGTTTCTAACTTCAAGCATCTCCTCTACGTGCAGGAACAATACGATGTACCTCATGCACCCCCACCTGTTGTGCAAGTGCACTGAAGAGAACTCAGGACATCTTCTTGACAAGATGACAATGGGAACACACTTGGAAGAACACAGGATACAATTTAAACATCATGTGTGGGTGAATTCATTGAGCAGAAGTGAGAATTTCAACACAAAACACTTGACCATGCATTCTGTTCATACCATGTCAAGCACTGAAAATTCAAACAAGTTCAATAAAAGACACAAATCATACTGAACCAGTTTCTTTCCTTCGTGACACTCAGCTGTCAATTGTGACCTCGAGGAATTATAAAAACGTTTCAAACTGCAACTTCATCATGTGACATTCATTTTTTTCTACTGCAACAAAATAGAGGATACAATTTTAAAAGGGGTGCAGGAGCAGAGGGGCTTGTGGGTATATGCGCAGAAATGGTTGAAGATGGCAGGGCAGGTTAAGAAAGTGGTTAATAAGGCATACGGGATCCTGGGCTTTAGAAACAGAGACATCAAATACAAAAGTAAGGAAGTTATGGTGAACCTTTTTAAGACACTGGTTCAGCCTCAACGGGAGTATTGTGTGCAATTCAGGGCATCACATTTTAGGAAAGATATCAAGGCTTCAGAGAGGGTGCAGGAAAGATTAACGAGAATGGTTCTGGAGATGAGTGACTTCAATTACAAGTATAGATTGGCAAAGCTGGTGCTGTTCTCCTCAAAGAAAGGAGATTTGATAGAGGTGTTCAAAATCATGAGAAGTCTGGACAGAGCTGATAGGGAGAACCTGTTCCCATTGGCAGAAGGGTCAAGAACCAGAGGACGCCAATTTAAGGTGAATGACAAAAGAACTAAAGGTGAAATGAAGGACAACTTTTTTTTTCCCGCAGCAAGTGATTAGCATCTGGAATGCACTGCCAAAGGGGGTGGTGGAGGCAAATTCAATTGTGGCTTTCAAAGGGGAACTGGATAATTATCTAAAGTGGGAAGATTTGCAGGGCTACAGTGAAAAGGCAGGGCAGTGGGACTAGCTGAGTGGGTCTGAGAGAGAGCCGGCACAGACGTGACAAGCCAAATGGCCTCCTTCTGTGCTGTAACCAATCTATGCTTCGAAATGACCAACGTTAGTTGACCTTCCCTGACTGCATCCCCATTCCTTGTTGCAGGAGGAGAGGGCAAGCAACTAGCCTCCACTCCCTGATGTCACCAACCATCACCAAGTAAAGCTCAGTAATTTGCTCTATAAGTTGCAGCAAGTGACAGTCCTAACATATCATGGTGTGCCGAGTCGGCCGATTCACTGAAACATAAAGACAGCAGTTCAGAATAACACTAGAATAGGTTCACAATCCACACATCAGCAGAGCATGTATCTAATATTTGCATCTTTCATTTGAACTTCTGTTAGCTTAAGTGGTGCCAGCAGAATGAATGAGTTGCAGAATAAAATTAATCACCAGCGTGTCACTCAACTGAAGTGTCTGAATCACTTCTTATGACTCTTCACAGTGCATTTCCTGTGTACTTTGTGTTTATTAAAATTGTTAACAATTGCCTGCAGTGCACCTGAGCAACAAGTAGCGATGCACGAGGTGCACAATATATTACAAGTTGGACTCCAAAATCTTGCTGTCCGAAAACCTGACATTTTTGAAAATATTCCATTTGATATTCAGCTGCAAGGTAAATTGGGGTTTTAAAGGTCTTTTGACCAGGTAAGTGGATTGAAAAATGTAATTTTAGGTTTCCATGTGGACTAGGCAAAGCAACAGTGCCCCTCCAAGCCTCACAAAGACCACAAGGGGCTCTCAAGCTCTGCCTCCCCTTCCCCACCCCTGATCACGACCAGAAAGCTCCCCTCCTCCCCGATATATTAGGTGAATAGATGGATGAATGTGTTCTGTTTAAGTTTAGGCAGGCATCAAGATCGGCGCAGGCTTGGAGGGCCGAATGGCCTGTTCCTGTGCTGTACTGTTCTTTGTTCTATAAGAGCAGCACACCACTTCCCCAACTAATAACTGCGGATTGTTCCCTCAGGTTGTTGGTTGCGGCCTCCTGCCAATGCTCTCCCGTGCATGCCCATCAGCCGGATATTGGATCTGACCAGTTTCGGACAGGCCTCCAGGAAAATTTATTAAATGGGGTTCAGCAATTAAAATTGGCCAGACCTCTACATCCCCGGATTCCCTGGGTTCACTGCCCACTTTGTTGATCATATGCTCTGTTCCCATTCCCACTTTCAAAGTGGCAGCTAAATGTATCTTACTTTGGAAACAGATAACAGGAAGAATATTTGTTAAGTACAAAAAAAAATGTTTTTCAAACTTTATGTATACATTATTTATTCTTTCTCATACTTTATTTCGTGTATCCCTTAATCATTGAATTTGGCCTCGGATAGGCTACCTGATTTTATTGTCCAAAATCTGGGAAAATCCGAAATCCGGCATGGTCTCAGTCCCGAAGATTCCAGATTTTGGACGTCCAACCTATAGCTGTATATATAGAACCTTGGAGTTACCAATTGGTGAAGGAGCACCAAAGGCACTGTCATCTACAAACATTGCCCAACCTAAATGGAGTGGAGAGATGACAGAACGACAGTATGACAGTCATACTAACAAACATGGCATGGACCAAGATTGAAGCAGATCTTAACGCACGAGCATGGAACTAAATAAGCAGGAAAAACAAATAGCTCCTTTGTATTCCGAGCTCAGGTTCAAACTCCCAGCTCTCTTCCCAAAGGACAGCCTAAAATAAGATTATGAAATGTAACTGGTAAAATTAAACACTAACCAAAGGTGCGCATTACAGCTGTAGCACAAGACAGAGCTGGGAACCAAGATGTGCAGAAATTAAACTGTTAGAGACTACCCAGTAAAAGCATAATGGTCTGAGGAAAGGTCATCAACCCAATACATTAACTCTGTTTCTCCCTCCACAGATGATGCCAGACCTGCTGAGTATTTCCAACATTTTCTGTTTTTATTTGAGATTTCCAGCATCTATAATATTTTGCTTTTGTTCAAGCAAAATGGTAATGGCTACCCAACATACTTGAAAGTCATGTCCCTTGCTGGAGATAAAAATTAGTCTCAGTGACTGCACTGATTATTAAAACGAATAACAAGAGGGGTTTGCTCGCTGAAAATTTCAGAGACACTAACATTTTGTCTGGGATTAACAAGATGTTCACACTCTGATGCCATTTCATTGTGCTGTTATGTATATTGTGACTGAAGCTTCAAGTGATCCCAGCACTTCCTGTATCCTGCATCAGAAGTGTTTTGCTTAAATTTACAGTTATGTCAGTTTTATGTTTTATGTTCCGTTGTTATACATAAATGGTATGATGCAAACCACAGTTAACAGCCCTGCTGCAGACTGTTCCCCAAAATCTAGCAAAAGGCCACCAAGGAAGGGACATCTGCCAGAAATGGATTTGGACCACATTAGTAAGAGTCTGAACCAGTGATTGTGCCAGGTGAAAACAGAAGGCAATCTGGCTTCAAAGATACAATACAAATGGGACATGATGCTCCATCCAAAGTAAATCTCAAACAGGTTAAATTGTTTACTGAAGTATCTATTCAGGCAGCCTCAAGATAAGAAACAGGAGTTCATACAAAATAATGCAGATGCTTCGCCTTGCCCTCCTTGTCCACAGCAGAGTTAATAACAAATCTACATTTGTCCCAGAAAACATTCATTTGTGCTCATCTCAGACAGGCAGATGGGTGGATGGTTATTTCAAATCCGGTCTGCTGTTGGCTCTTTTTTCCCCCCCCCCGAGTGGTTCAGCCTTTAGAACCCATTCGACAGGACAGGGAAGGCAAAAACATTTCAATAACAAAGAAATCTGAAAAGGCAGCTTTCATCTTCAGTTCACAGGCTAAAAGATACACATAAGCTGAAAGAAATGTCACTGAAGTGAGCTGGGGTTGAGTCAGCATGACATCAAATCTCTGCCAAAAGATGAACTCACATTGCATCCAGAAGTGACCATGTGTTACTCATGATGGATTTAAGGAGGGCATTTAAATCTTGCATTACCTTTTACTCACCCTCCCTCAACACCCCTCCCCACCCCTTTCCTAAAGGAGTGGTTCCCAATGGGCCAGTAGTGTACCAGGGCCCTGGCATCCCCCACAATATATGTTCCCAAATACTCTTTCTTCATGCCTTGTGCCAGAACATTGTGTGTCAGCAAGCTATTCGACCATAAAGACCACAAAATCCAAGTTTGATAAAGTCACCATCCCACATCCGCCCATGTACACTATCCAGGTTGAGATCTTCCTTCGTAATCAGAAATGGGGTACCTGGCCATTTTTCTCATCTCTTGTCTGATCACACTGAGACCAAATAGTGCCCCCACTTGTACAGTGGCTCACTGAAACAGATTCAACACGTCAGAGATTGAACATGGAACATTGTTGGTCTGTGGGGTTGTTTAACCACACCACACAATTCATTTACTGAACAATTAGGGAACCCCTCATTTTAGGTTCTTGACCATAAAATGATAGGTGATCCAGAGCAATTTTTTTCATAGCCCTTGGTTTCTTAAGTTACAATATGCTCCAGCTCCATTGACTCGGAAGAAAGAATCCCATTTGGTGTTGCGTTTCCTTGTTGACTTGTCTTCTTTTTCTCTCCCATCCACACAACTATACTACCCGAACTCAAACCCACATCCAATACCAGAAAGTCATCGAGTTTGGAGATGAATTCTGTTACAATTCACATTACATCTCAGCTCCCTGCTTCCCTCCCTCTGAAACTCAACCTTCCTCATTTGCAGGTGCGCTCAGAACTCTGCAACTGGCACAAACAGGGGCTCTATAATGTTAACAGTGACTTGCACTTTGTGAGGCTTGCAAACTATTTTTCATCAATAACTGACGCTTTACACAGCTTAAAAATCCGTAAATAAGAAACAAAGAACAATTGCTGGAAACTTGGAATAAAATCAGTCAATATGAGTTGAACAATTCAAGTGGGAACTATCAGAGCACCAACCGGCCACCAAAGTACCAATTTTTTTTGCTTTTCAGATGTTGACTGACCTGATGTGCATTTCCAATTTGTATTACTTATTAATACCTTTCATGTTTAAAAATGCTCACTTTTAAACACAATTATTTAATCAAAATATAAAAATAGATAATGTCACAGCATCTGAACAATTATTGAACTTAATGGAGTTTATTAATAAGCTACCATCACTAAATTGGCACAGTAGAGATTGTCAAATAGGACGAATACAAGCAGCGGGACAATCAACTGATGCTCCTTTACTGCTTCCTACAATCTGACCTTACAATACTGGTTGCAAATACATTTTATTAATAGTGAAAAACTGTAATTTGAACGAACTGCACAAAATGGAAATATTTCGGAGTTTCATTTTTAAAAACTGTCAGCATCTGTAAATGAGGAGCAAGGCTCAATGCCACATCTGGAGGAAAAGTGTTGCGGCGCTGAAAGGCGAACTGCTCTTGTATTCATTCATGCGATTCCAGGCAAAGCCAAAACTGACCATTTTCCTGACACTCAACAGCGAAACCCGCTGAACTTCGCTCCGGCACTTTCGCTAACAGTGGTCGGAGACAGCGAGCAAAAAAATGATTTGTTAAGAAAGCAAAAATCAAATATTTAAAAACATCTGTTTCATCCACAAACAAGTACACAAACAGTCGGTTGTCAATAGGTTCCAACCAAGAAAACAGCATCGATCGTACAACACTGACAATGAAAAGCTTTCAAAGAAAAACCTAACCACACAAATCCCATTGCTGCAAATAAGTTTCTGATGCGCAAATTTGGCCGGGAACATGGTTTAAGTGACTAAGATAACAACTCTCCCCAAGATGGAAATATTTGTAGCACACAGAGCGCCCCGTTGTCGCAAGAGTTGGAACAATTTATTAGTTAGCTCAGTCAGTTTCCTGATCTTTTCCCACCTCTCTCTCTCATGCTTCCCATTTTTCCCCTAACTTCTCCTTTAAACGCCGTTTCTCTTTGCAGATCACAACAAATTCGTCTTTTCTGACCGAAGCGAGTCCCTGTTCGCTTCCCAGCATTGCTCCCCGGTCATGCCTTCCATACAATATACAGACCCTATCCCCCTCATCCCAGCCCATCATCCCCTATCCCCTCATCTCACCCATCCATTTCCACAACCCCAATCCCTCAGCCACAGCCCCATCATCCCGACCCTCACCCCCTATCCCTCACCCCCAGCCCCTCATCTCATCCATCCAACCATCCCCCCTCATCCCTCACACCATCCCCACAACCCCTACCCCCTCAGCCACAGCTCCCTCATCCCTCACTCCCAGCCATTACCACTCATCCCAGCCCCTCACCCCCTACCCCCTCATCTCATCCATCCATCCCCCTCATCCCTCACTCCATCCCCACAACTCCTACCCCCTTAGCCACAGCCCCCTCATCCCGACCCTCACCCCCTATACCCCCATCCTTCACCCCCAGCCCCTCATCTCATCCATCCATCACTCCATCCCCACAACCCCTACCCCCCTCAACCACAGCCCCCTCATCCCGACCCTCACCCCTATTCCCATCCACCGCATTGCCACTCATCCATCACCCCTCGACCCCAGCCCCCTCATCCCTCACCCCATCCCCCCTCATCTCTCGCCTCATCATTCTTTACCTCCACCCCCTCGTTCTTCAACCCCTATTTCCCTCATCCCTCACTCCCTACTTCCCTCATCCTTCACCCCCTACACCCCTCAACTCTCAGTTCCTGCCCCCGACCCACAGTCTTACCGTACACTCGGATCCATCCCTGTTGCTGACACACCGACTCCAGTAAAATCCGTTCCACCGGATCGAGCGGGGTTTCCTCGATACTCGGCGCTGGGAGCCGCTCCGCCCCGTCCAGCGCTTCCATCCCAGCACAACTCCGGCAACTCACACAACCCCGGCTCCGATTCAGCAGCCCCCGGGCCACCACCCCGTCCCGACCCCGGGGCCTCAGCCGCCGCTTGCCGCCACCACTTCAATCTAACGTGGGAAGGTAAAGACACCGAGAGGGAAATCAATGGGATCGGTCCAGGATCGCCAAACGAACCACCACCGGCCCCGGCGCCAGCACACATCCAGCCATAGCAACAGGCCCCGCAATCACACCCAGAATCATCGCACCTAACGACAGCCCCCGCAATCACAACCAGAATCATCGCTCTCAACCACAGTCCCTCCAATCACAGCCAGAATCATCGCTCTCAATCACAGTCCCTCCAATCACAGCCAGAATCATCGCTCTCAACCACAGTCCCTCCAATCACAGCCAGAATCATCGCTCTCAACCACAGTCCCTCCAATCACAGCCAGAATCATCGCTCTCAACCACAGTCCCTCCAATCACAGCCAGAAACATCACTCCCAATCACAGTCCCCCCCAGTCACACCCAGAATCATCGCACCGAACGACAGCCCCCGCAATCACAGCCAGAAACATCGCTCTCAACCACAGTCCCTCCAATCACAGCCAGAAACATCGCTCCCAATCACAGTCCCCCCCAGTCACACCCAGAATCATCGCACCTAACGACAGCCCCCGCAATCACACCCAGAATCATCGCACCTAACGACAGCCCCCGCAATCACAACCAGAATCATCGCTCTCAATCACAGTCCCTCCAATCACACCCAGAATCATCGCTCTCAACCACAGTCCCTCCAATCACAGCCAGAAACATCGCTCCCAATCACAGTCCCTCCAATCACAGCCAGAAACATCGCTCCCAATCACAGTCCCCCCCAGTCACACCCAGAATCATCGCACCTAACGACAGCCCCCGCAATCACACCCAGAATCATCGCACCTAACGACAGCCCCCGCAATCACAACCAGAATCATCGCTCTCAATCACAGTCCCTCCAATCACACCCAGAATCATCGCTCTCAACCACAGTCCCTCCAATCACAACCAGAATCATCGCTCTCAATCACAGTCCCTCCAATCACACCCAGAATCATCGCTCTCAACCACAGTCCCTCCAATCACAGCCAGAATCATCGCTCTCAATCACAGTCCCTCCAATCACAGCCAGAAACATCACTCCCAATCACAGTCACACCCAGAATCATCGCACCTAACGACAGCCCCCGCAATCACAACCAGAATCATCGCTCTCAATCACAGTCCCTCCAATCACAGCCAGAAACATCGCTCTCAACCACAGTCCCTCCAATCACAGCCAGAATCATCGCTCTCAATCACAGTCCCTCCAATCACACCCAGAATCATCGCTCTCAACCACAGTCCCTCCAATCACAGCCAGAAACATCGCTCCCAATCACAGTCCCTCCAATCACAGCCAGAAACATCGCTCCCAACCACAGTCCCTCCAATCACAGCCAGAAACATCGCTCCCAATCACAGTCCCCCCCAGTCACACCCAGAATCATCGCACCTAACGACAGCCCCCGCAATCACACCCAGAATCATCGCACCTAACGACAGCCCCCGCAATCACAACCAGAATCATCGCTCTCAATCACAGTCCCTCCAATCACACCCAGAATCATCGCTCTCAACCACAGTCCCTCCAATCACAGCCAGAATCATCGCTCTCAATCACAGTCCCTCCAATCACAGCCAGAAACATCACTCCCAATCACAGTCCCCCCCAGTCACACCCAGAATCATCGCACCGAACGACAGCCCCCGCAATCACAGCCAGAAACATCGCTCTCAACCACAGTCCCTCCAATCACAGCCAGAATCATCGCTCTCAATCACAGTCCCTCCAATCACACCCAGAATCATCGCTCTCAACCACAGTCCCTCCAATCACAGCCAGAAACATCGCTCCCAATCACAGTCCCCCCCAGTCACACCCAGAATCATCGCACCTAACGACAGCCCCCGCAATCACAGCCAGAAACATCGCTCTCAACCACAGTCCCTGCAATCACAGCCAGAATCATCTCTCTCAACCACAATCCCCCCAGTCACACCCAGAATCATCGCACCTAACGACAGCCCCCGCAATCACAGCCAGAATCATCGCTCTCAATCACAGTCCATGCAATCACAGCCAGAATCATCACCTGGACAACATTCAGGCTTGGGCTGATAAGTGGTAAGTAACATTCATGCCATGTAAGTGCGAGGAAATGACCATCTCCAACAAGAGAGAGTTTAACCACCTCCACTTGACATTCAACAGCATTACCGGCACTGAATTCCCTCAGTGATGCCATTAATTCTCTAGCCAGCAGAAAAGCCCCTGGGAAGGACAGCATTACCCCTGAAATAATCAAGAGTGCCAAGCCTGCTATACTCTCAGCACTACATGAACTGCTATGCCTGTGCTGGGACGAGGGAGCAGTACCCCAGGACATGCGCGATGCCAACATCATCACCCTCTATAAAAGCAAAGGTGACCGCGGTGACTGCAACAACTACCCTGGAATCTCCCTGCTCAGCATAGTGGGGAAAGTCTTTGCTCGAGTCGCTCTGAACAGGCTCCAGAAGCTGGCCGAGCGCGTCTACCCTGAGGCACAGTGTGGCTTTCGTGCAGAGAGATCGACCATTGACATGCTGTTCTCCCTTCGTCAGATACAGGAGAAATGCCGTGAACAACAGATGCCCCTCTACATTGCTTTCATTGATCTCACCAAAGCCTTTGACCTCGTCAGCAGACGTGGTCTCTTCAGACGACTAGAAAAGATCGGATGTCCACCAAAGCTACTAAGTATCATCACCTCATTCCATGACAATATGAAAGGCACAATTCAACATGGTGACTCCTCATCAGAGCCCTTTCCTATCCTGAGTGGTGTGAAACAGGGCTGTGTTCTCGCACCCACACTTTTTTGGGATTTTCTTCTCCCTGCTGCTTTCACATGCGTTCAAATCCTCTGAAGAAGGAATTTTCCTCCACACAAGATCAGGGGGCAGGTTGTTCAACCTTGCCCGTCTAAGAGCGAAGTCCAAAGTACGGAAAGTCCTCATCAGAGAACTCCTCTTTGCTGACGATGCTGCTTTAACATCTCACACTGAAGAGTGCCTGCAGAGTCTCATCGACAGGTTTGCTTCTGCCTGCAATGAATTTGGCCTAACCATCAGCCTCAAGAAAACGAACATCATGGGGCAGGACGTCAGAAATGCTCCATCCATCAATATTGGCGACCACGCTCTGGAAGTGGTTCAAGAGTATCACCAGTAACCTGTCTCTAGATGCAGAAATCAACAAGCGCATGGGTAAGGCTTCCACTGCTATGTCCAGACTGGCCAAGAGAGTGTGGGAAAATGGCGCACTGACACGGAACACAAAAGTCCGAGTGTATCAGGCCTGTGTCCTCAGTACCTTGCTCTATGGCAGCGAGGCCTGGACAACGTATGCCAGCCAAGAGCGACGTCTCAATTCATTCCATCTTCGCTGCCTTCGGAGAATACTTGGCATCAGGTGGCAGGACTATATCTCCAACACAGAAGTCCTTGAAGCGGCCAACACCCCAAGCTTATACACACGACTGAGTCAGCGGCGCTTGAGATGGCTTGGCCATGTGAGCCGCATGGAAGATGGCAGGATCCCCAAAGACACATTGTACAGCGAGCTCGCCACTGGTATCAGACCCACCGGCCGTCCATGTCTCCGCTATAAAGACGTCTGCAAACGCGACATGAAATCGTGTGACATTGATCACAAGTCGTGGGAGTCAGTTGCCAGCATTCGCCAGAGCTGGCGGGCAGCCATAAAGACAAGGCTAAATTGTGGCGAGTCGAAGAGACTTAGTAGTTGGCAGGAAAAAAGACAGAGGCGCAAGGGGAGAGCCAACTGTGCAACAGCCCCGACAAACAAATTTCTCTGCAGCACCTGTGGAAGAGCCTGTCACTCCAGAATTGGCCTTTATAGCCACTCCAGGCGCTGCTTCACAAACCACTGACCACCTCTAGGCGCGTATCCATTGTCTCTCGAGATAAGGAGGCCCAAAGAAGAAGAAGACCAGCACTGAATTCCCTACCATCAACATCATGGAGGTTACCATTGACCAGAAACTGAACTGGAGTAGCCAGATAAATACTGTAATTACACGAGCAGGTCAGAGGCTAGGAATTCTGAGGCGAGTAACTCACCTCCTGACTCCCCAAAGCCTGTTCACCAGCTATCAGGCACAAATTACGAGTGTAATGGAATACTCTTCACTTGCCTGGATAAATGCAGCTGCAACAATACTCAAGAAGCTTGACACCATTCAGGACAAAGCAGCCCGCTTGATCAGCGCCCCATCCACTATCTTAAACATTCACCCCATCCACCACCGGCTCAAACCTGCTGCTGCGTGGACCATCTGAAAAGCTTGATCGGCACCATAGAAACCAGAGGTCACTACCGCCTAACACGACAAGCGCCATAGGTGCATGGAAGCACCACCACCTGCAAGTTCCCCTCCATGTCACACATCATCCTGACTTCGAACTATATCGCCATTCCTTCACTGTTGCTGGGTCAAAATCCTGGAACTCCCTCCCTAACAGCACTGTGGGTATACCGACACCACACGGACTGCAGGGTTGAAGAAGTTGGCTTACCATTACCATCTACCATCTCAAGCTGAAATAGGGATGGGCAATAAATGCTGGTCTGACCAGGGTTGTCCACATCCCACAAGTAAATGAAAAGAAGGTATCAAATGGCCTCCCACCCTACACCCACCTTGGCCACACACCACCTTCCCTCTAATCACACTGAGAGTTGTTGGTCTAAATACAGCCATCCAATCATGTTGAGCGTTTTCAGTCCAAATACAGTCATCCAATCACATTCAAGAATCATCAGTCAAAATACAGCCTTCCAATTACAACTGTTCATTATCCAATTGGATCACTTTTGACTCTCAATGAAGCAGCCCTTTCTCTTATCGCTAATATTTTTAACAAAGATTTTTTTTCTTTAATGTCAAAGAACAAAGAACAGTACAGCACAGGAACAGGCCATTCGGCCCTCCAAGCCTGCGCGATCTTGATGCCTGCCTAAACTAACACCTTCTGCACTTCCGGGGCCCATATCCCTCTATTCCCTTCCTATTCATGTATTTGTCAAGATGTCTCTTAAACGTCGTTATCGTATCTGCTTCCACCACCTCCCCTGGCAGCAAGTTCCAGGCACTCACCACCCTCTGTGTAAAAAACTTGCCTCGCACATCCCCTCTAAACTTTGCCCCTCGCACCTTAAACCTATGTCCCCTAGTAACTGACTCTTCCACCCTGGGAAAAAGTTTCTGACTATCCACTCTGTCCATGCCGCTCATAACTTTGTAAACCTCTATCATGTCGCCCCTCCACCTCCGTCGTTCCAGTGAAAACAATCCAGGTTTTTCCAACCTCTCCTCATAGCTAATGCCCTCCAGACCAGGCAACATCCTGGTAAACCTCCTCTGAACCCTCTCCAAAGCCTCCACGTCCTTCTGGTAGTGTGGCAACCAGAATTGCACGCGATATTCTAAGTGTGGCCTAACTAAGGTTCTGTACAGCTGCAACATGACTTGCCAATTTTTATACTCTATGCCCCGACCGATGAAGGCAAGCATGCCGTATGCCTTCTTGACTACCTTATCCACCTGCGTTGCCACTTTCAGTGACCTGTGGACCTGTACGCCCAGATCTCTCTGCCTGTCAATACTCCTAAGGGTTCTGCCATTTACTGTATACCTCCCACCTGCATTAGACCTACCAACATGCATTACCTCACATTTGTCCGGATTTAACTCCATCTGCCATTTCTCCGCCCAAGTCTCCAACCGATCTATATCCTGCTGTATCCTCTGACAATCCTCATCATTATCCGCAACTCCACCAACCTTTGTGTCGTCCGCAAACTTATTCATCAGACCAGCTTCATTTTCCTCCAAATCATTTATATATACTACAAACAGCAAAGGTCCCAGCACTGATCCCTGCGGAACACCACTAGTCACATCCCTCCATTCAGAAAAACACCCATCCACTGATACCCTCTGTCTTCTATGACCGAGCCAGTTCTGTATCCATGTTGCCAGCTCACCTCTGATCCCGTGTGACTTCACCTTTTGTACCAGTCTGCCAAGCGGGACCTTGTCAAAGGCTTTACTAAAGTCCATATAGATAACATCCACTGCCCTTCATTCATCAATCATCTTCGTCACTTCCTCAAAAAACTCAATCAAATTAGTAAGACACGACCTCCCCTTCACAAAACCATGCTGTCTCTCACTAATAAGTTCGTTTGTTTCCAAATGGGAGTCAATCCTGTCCCGAAGAATCCTCTCTAATAATTTCCCTACCACTGACATAAGGCTCACCGGCCTATAATTTCCTGGATTATCCTTGCTACCCTTCTTAAACAAAGGCACAACATTGGCTATTCTGCAGTCCTCTGGGACCTCACCTGTAGCCAATGAGGATGCAAAGATTTCTGTCAAGGCCCCAGCAATTTCTTCCCTTGCCTCCCTCAGTATTCTAGGGTAGATCCCATCAGGCCCTGGGGACTTATCTACCTTAATGCTTTGCAAGACACCCAACACCTCCTCCTTTTTGATAATGAGATGACTGAGACTATCTGCACTCCCTTCCCTAGACTCATCATCCACCAAGTCCTTCTCTTTGGTGAATACTGATGCAAAGTACTCATTTAGCACCTCGCCCATTTCCTCTGACGCCACACATAGATTCCCATCTCTGTCCTTGAGTGGGCCAACCCTTTCCCTGGTTACCCTCTTGCTCTTTATATATGTATAAAAAGCCTGTCCCTACCAAAATTTTCCAGGGTTGCTTGCAACCATATCTGGTGGTATGAAGCTGTAATTCGTGGAGACTCCAAGACAATCCTTGTGCAACAGAGCCCTTTCAATCATCCCCAGGCCATTGCATCTCCCATCAGCCACACCAATGACACCCAGACCCTGCATGGCCCCAGTTTGTTATTCGATCCCAACATGGTTTGTCCACTGTCAGACAATAAGAACATAAGCAAAAGTAAAGAATAACAACGGGCCACTGGGGCAGCATTTGCCCCACATCTGAACAGAGTTACAGATTCCTTTCTGCTGTTTATACCTGCTTGGATTCAATGATATTGGTAACTTCTATGCAAAGTCAGAGTAGCTTGTTATTTTTGAAGGAGTTGACTCACACTGCCCTACATTTACTTCTGAGATTGTGCTATCTGGTTTCGAACAATAATATCTCCTGGTGACCTGAACCAGGTAATTGTGTGTTTTTGCAAGTGTGTTGCTTCAATCTCTCTGAAGTTGGATCAAGCAAACACCTGGTGAGATGAAGCTTGGCGTTGAACTGATCATCTACTTTATATCACAGCAATGTAAACTTATAGAATGGCTGTTGAGATTGGACTCACTTAATTAAATCTTAGTGTAACAATACAAAGTAAAGAATACACCATGTATTCCCAAGTCAGTGAGTCATCTTATTACACTGAACCAAGATAATTTCTGACAATTCTCCCTGTAGTCCAGCTTTTGCTACCTGACTGTCCTGCAGCATTCTACTGCTAAACTTTCTGCTCAGTATTTTGTGTCTATGTTTTCCATCCATCACAGACAGGAAGGAAAGGCCAATTTATGCACTGCAAGGTCCCACACGAAACAATGAGATAATGACCAGGTAATCCATTTTTTATAAATATTGTTCAGGATAAAAAGGAGAATTTGCCTGATCTTCTTTGAAATCGAGCCAAGTTCTGAAGGTGACTGACTACTACTTTCGAGTAGGAGCCTTGGAAGACTAAGGTGGCACTTCCTTATCTTTGATTATGGGGCATTTCCCCCTTTAAAAGGCACCCTGAGTAATGTAATCCAAATGTGAGAAAGAATTCCTCAGTGGGAGTTAGAACAGGTGCAGCAACTGAGTACTGCTGATCAGATGAATCTTTGGCAGCTTCATTACATATGTGCCTGTGAATGAAGGAACAAGTATGTGCAGAGGAAGGGAGGGTGTACCAAAATCATTGTGGTAGCCATGGCTTAGTGGTAGCATTCTTGGGTCAGAGAGTTTGGGGTTCAAAACCCACTTCAAAGACTTGAGTGCATTATCCAGAGCTGCTAATACAGTACTGAGGGAGTGCTAGACTGTCAGAAGTGTTATTTTTCACATTAAATATTATACCGAGACCCGTCTACTCTCTCAGCTGGACATAAATTATGCAATGGCACTATTTGGAAGAGCAGGGAATTCTCCCCAGTGTCCAGGCCAATATTTATCCGTCAACCAGCATCACTAAAACAGATTGTCTGGTCATTATCACATTGCTGTTTGTGGGAGTTTGCGATGTGCATATTGACTGTGGTACATCCTACATTAGAACAGAGACTACACTTCAAAAGTACTTCATTGGCTGTAAAGTGCTTTGGGATGTCTTGAGGTTGTGAGTGGTGCAATATAAATGCGAGTCTTTCTGTCCTGCACATCACAAGTAAGTCAGAGGTAGGGTTGCAGACAATAAGGCAAAAGTGGCTGGTAAGATGCTTATTGGAGTGTATTGTCACAATGTGTGATCGCCTTCTGGTGTTCTGGTGAGGTCAGTGAGTAGCTGTGCAGGGATGACTGAAGGTGGATTTGAGTGAGCAACATCTCATTTGAAGAATTGATAAATTTAGGGGCTTAGTTTCTTGAAGAACCACACCGTCCTGGGCACTAAAATGAATCCAAATTCTTTCAAACAGTAAAGGCAGTCATTTCAGGCTAACTCGCTGGGCAGGAGATCCTAGTAAGGGGTAACACTGACTTCAATGGAGTCTAAAATCAGGCAGGATATAAAACCAGCTTTGCACCCATATTGGGGGTTTCTCAACAGGTGGGTTAGATTAAAATGTATCTGTAGATGTCTGCCTTTCTTCTTAAGGCTGTAGAAGCCTCTTTAACACTGCATCAGCACCAGATTCGCCTCCTCCACAGAGCGGGCACAAAGATCCATTCTTGTCAACCATATCGAAATGAAGTTGGCTGAAGAGAACTGGATGGGGTCACAGTGGGATCACACCGGGTGGGCAAGAGTGCATTCACAGGGCATATGCAGCACGAAACCCATCTAGCCACTGGGGATTGAAATTCCTTCCTCTTTCCGCTCCCACCCCCTCCCCCATTGCAGACTCAGGGCTAGGCAATTCTTTCTCTGATCAAGACAAAGTTTTGGCTAGGCAGTTTTTTCTCCAACATGCAGTTAGTTGTTGGCAGGCATCTTCCTGAGTGAGCCAAATGTTAAGAGTTTGAAATACTTTGGAAATAAGCATTTTCTGGTCACCTCCCAAATGTCAGACATTTCCATTCAGTTCATTTTCCCCATCTCCTTCAACATTGCCACTACTTTGGTCTGGTGCCAAGGTAACAAACATTCTTTTAAAAAATGAAGGACTGATAAACTGTCATTAATGGATGCAGATTGCATTTTGTTGTTTGAAATACAAAAGTGACATAATGAAAAGGGGAAATAAAAATAGGAAATGCTGGAAATACTCAGCAGGTCAACACAGTACTGCAGTGGTTAGCACTGCAGCCTCACAGCTCCAGCGACCTGGGTTCAGTTCTGGGTACTGCCTGTGTGGAGTTTGCAAGTTCTACCTGTGACCACTGGATGCTCCGGTTTCCTCCCACAGCCAAAGACTTACAGGTTGATAGGTAAAATTGGCCATTGTAAATTGCACCTAGTATAGGTAGGTGGTTGTAGAATTAAGGGGATGTGGTAGAGAATATGGGATGAATGTAGGATTAGTATAAATGGGTGGTTGATGTCTGGCACAGACTCATTGGGCTGAAGGGCCTGTTTCAGTGCTGTATATCTATCTCTCTCTTTCTAGGTCAGGCAGCATCTGTGGGGGGAGAAACAAAGTTAACACATCAGGTCGATGACCTTTGCAAAAAAATAGCACACAGCTCCTTGGCTCCTTTCACTCTTCCATCAAGGGAAAGAAATAGGTTTAGAAAACACTTGTGATGAAGACAGGACAATATTTCTCTTCTCTATGCTCCTTTGTTTATCAGTCTGAGCCTTTTCCTCATTCCTTTTCCTTTTTACAAGTTACTTTTCTGCCCTTGATCCTGAGTTGCACCCCTGGCAATGGTGAGTGGGTTAGTGATCTACTTCAAGGCCTCTGTTGCTGATATTCCACAAATAGTTGCCAGGGAATGTGCAAAGTTTAATTCTGGATGTCACACTTTAAGTAGGATGTCAAAGCCTGCAAGGAGGTGCAGAGGTCATTTACTAGAAGGGTACCAGCAATGAAAGACTTGGCGAGACTAGTGAAACTGGGATTGTTCTCCTTAGAGCAGAGTAGGTTAAGAGGAGATTTGATAAAGGTAAATAAGGCAAAACTGTTTCCAATGGTGGTCGGGTCGATAACTAGAGGACACAAATTTAAGATAATTGTCAGAAGAACCAAAGAGGAGATGGAGAGAATTGTTTTTACACATCAAATTATTATGATCTAGACTACACGGCCTGAAAGCACGGTGAATGTAGATTCAATTGTAACTTTCCAAAGGGAATTGTTTAAATACTGGAACAAGAAAAATTTGCAGGGCTATGGGGAAAGATCAAGGAAATGGGATTAATTGGATAGCTCTTTCAAAGAGGGCGGCACAGTGGCGCAATGGTTAGCACCGCAGCCTCACAGCTCCAGCGACCCGGGTTCGATTCTGGGTACTGCCTGTGTGGAGTTTGCAAGTTCTCCCTGTGTCTGCGTGGGTTTTCTCCGGGTGCTCCAGTTTCCTCCCACAAGCCAAAAGACTTGCAGGTTGGTAGGTAAATTGGCCATTATAAATTGCCCCTAGTATTGGTAGGTGGTAGGGGAATATGGGGACAGATGAGGATGTGGTAGGAATATGGGATTAGTGTAGGATTAGTATAAATGGGTGGTTGATGGTCGGCACAGACTCGGTGGGCCCAAGGGCCTGTTTCAGTGCTGTATCTCTAAAACTAAAACTAAACTAAAGATCTGAGTGGCCTACTC
This sequence comes from Heterodontus francisci, assembly GCF_036365525.1. Classification (NCBI taxonomy): domain Eukaryota; kingdom Metazoa; phylum Chordata; class Chondrichthyes; order Heterodontiformes; family Heterodontidae; genus Heterodontus; species Heterodontus francisci. The sequence continues at coordinate 107,018,382 of NC_090378.1, forward strand.
CAGTGCTGTAACACTATGATTCTATGATTGTATGTAATGTCTGTGTGCCCACTCACACTCGTCCTACCACATGATTGCATATTACATTGGTGCATGAATTCTCTGTACCATCTTTCCTTTCAATTAGATTTGTCCTGATTTTGGTTGACATCAAAGGGCAGCTTTTCTCTCTCATGAGTTCAGCAGTACAAATGTTCCAGGCATGAGATACACTGAGATCCCAAAGACCTCCTCCTTTGTCAGATAATGGAGCAGCATTTGGACATGAACCAAATCATTTGGCAAATATTTCTGCTGGAACTTTAACCAAACCACTCGAAGAGAGACAGAATAAGTAAAAACAAAAGGCAGTGCAAAGAAAGAGGGAAATGGGCCAAAAGACCTCATGTTAACCAAACAGAACAAAAAATAGTGGCAGACTCTTCTTTTCATAAAAAATTGATGAAATACCAGCTGCTATATATGTGGTCTACGTAATATTCTGCATTTGTTTTGTTCACCTGGGGAAGGGCTAGAGAGTAATTTTCCAATTTTTTTTACTTAATTGGCCTTATAACTGTTTACTTTACCTCCCCCAGGAGATAACATGGTTGGTCACAAAGATTCACGGATCACCCCTGTGTGGGGCAGTTGATCTCTTCCTGGCCATCATTGATGTAAGTTCGCATGCAAAAGGCACAAGTTCTGACTCACTAATTAGCTCCTTTATTTCAAATAACAAAGTTTCCAATTCTCTATGGGAATAGCTCCCATTTTATCAAGGTTATATTTGGGTCATTCCTGACAACGCCTTCCACTCTCCTCCATTTAGATCTTGGCTAGCATCTCCACTGCCTTCGTCCCATCTGTGCATTGCTTATCTTTAATCCAGCGCAGGCTGGAAGGCAAATAAGAGCAAATTTCTGTGTTAAACCAAGGAAATAAAGTAAAACATATTTTGCAGGGTTGAATAATCCATGGAACACAATGGTCTTTGTGGTGCCAGGAACACGGGTGCGGAAAGCACTCGACCAGGAGTGAAATATGGAGTTTAAAAGGTCAGTAGTATCCTGGAATGTTACTCAATAATATTTGGGTGTAAGAGAAGTTTTTTTTAGAACTTTCCCTTAGTAGATCAAATGGGAGGAGTGGGATCCACAGCAGTAAAGGATTGCACTGCTTCTGACCTGTACTGCCTTGACTACAGCATGATAGAGTATTGGCAATGCTGAGTGTATTGTTCAGTTGGTTTCCTTTCATTAAAAGAAAACTCTTTTACAGGGCGTCACAGTGATGAAGCAATTGGGTCTCCAACATGCTGAAGGACAGAGTGTGTAGCAGGACGTGTGTCCACAATTCCGCACACAGTGTTCCCGATTTCCCCCTCCCCCTCGACCCCACCCTCCACCTCACACCCCCTCCTCATCCCCTTCCCCCCACCCCTCCCATCCCCATCACCCCCTCCACTCCTCCCCTCTCCCTACCCCTCCCCCCTCGCCCCCCCCCCACTTGTCCATGCCTATGGACAATCAATGATTTCTATTGAACAGAGGAGAGGTGCCTCCTGGAACCCAAGTGTTACCTTGGGAAGGGAGGGAATGCCATCTTGAGCTACTCTTGTGAGACTCCTTGTCAAAGCTGGACTGAGAATTCTTGGGGCCCTGGGCACCATGAATATTCAGAGCTCGTCTGCACCCTCCCATCTCACCACACAACCTTCCCCCAACCCACCTGCACAACCTTCGCCCCTCTCACCCCCTGCACAACCTTCCCCCCTCACCCACCTGCACAACCTTCGCCCCTCTCACCCCCTGCACAACCTTCCCCCCTCACCCACCTGCACAACCTTCCCCCCTCACCCACCTGCACAACCTTCCCCCCTCTCACCCACCTGCACAACCTTCCCCCCTCGCACCCACCTGCACAACCTTCCCCCCTCTCACCCCCTGCACAACCTTCCCCCCCTCACCCACCGCACAACCTTCCCCCCTCTCACCCCCTGCACAACCTCCCTCCAACCCACCTGCAAAACCTTCTCCCCCCCTCACCCCCTGCACAACCTTCCCCCCCTCACCCACCTGCACAACCTTCCCCCACCTCACCCCCTGCACAACCTCCCCCTAACCCACCTGCACAACTTTCCCCCCCCTGACCCCCTGCACAACCTTCCCCCCTGACTCCCTGCACAACCATCCCCCCTCTCAACCCCTGCGCAACCCCCCCATCACCCCCCTACCTCTCACCCTCCTCCCCCTCACCCCCTCCCCTTCACCCCCTCCCCCTCACCCCCCTCACCCACCCTCCCCATCCCCTCACTCCCCCCACCCCTCTCACCCACCCTCCCCACCCCCTCATTCCCCCTCACTCCCCCTCCCCGTTCCCCGCACCCCTCCTCCTTACACCTCCTCCTCACCCCCCTCAGCCCCCTCACCCCTCCTCCTCACCCCCTCGCACCCCCCACACCCCCCCCTCACCCCTCCCTCCTTCCCCCCGCACCCCCTCCTTCACCCCTCACTCTCTCTCTCACCCCCTCTCCTCACCCCTCCCCCACACCCCCTCTCCCTCACCCCCCCACCACTCCACCTCCCACCCCCTCCTCACCCCCTTCCCCCCACCCCTCCCCTCCCCATCACCCCTCCCCTCCTCCCCTCCACCCCTCCACCCCACCCCTCCCCATCACCTCGCCCTCCCTCCCTACCCCTCCCCTCCCTCCCTCGCCCCCCCCCCCCCATTGTCCATGCCTACGGACAATCAATGATTTCTATTGAACAGCACTGCCATAGGAAATCTAAATGTATGAAGAAAAAGGTCCACATAATGAACTGAAGTGAAACGGTTTAATTTTGTCACACAAACAAAGAATAAAATAAAATAACTGATGAAAGGTCATTGACCTGAAACGTTAACTCTGTTTCTCTCTTCACAGAAGCTGCCTGACCTGCTGAGTATTTCTAGTATTTTTCGTTTGTATTTAAAGTAACTATGTTTGCTTTGGGAAAAATGGTCCCCAACTATGGAACAATTCCATACACACAGGTTGCATATAAACGTGTCTGTTACAAATTACCTATGATTTTTATTAAGTCTGTAACCAGATATGAAAATATACAAACACACAGATAACATGAAAGTATATGCCTTACCTTCGAGAGCTGCAGTTGTCAGTATTCATTTATTGTGTGATGATTCTGATCCACCCCCATCTGACATTATGTATACATGCGAGTTTATTTTGATCCAGCATTGAAAGCAGCTTGTTTTCTGTATTATGGTGAGTTTTATCAGGGGTCCCCTCCCCTACTTGACCTCTGGTCCTCCCACTGCTCCTTGTGCCCAGCTGTGCAGCAGCAATCAGGTTGGCTCAGGGGCTTACCTGTACATCTACACTCTGGGGCTGAGAATGTTGCTCACCAGCAAGACAGGCAGTCAATACCTTGAAATGGAAAATAAATAAACAACCCATAAAGGGAGTCCTTGTTGTGCTGGTGGTGTGTGTGTTGATACTGTCCCTGCTTTTCTATTCTCGAGTGGGCCGTGGCTGTCCACAGTGAAACATGCAAAATGAAAACCTGAATTCTCAAACTAACAATGCGACACATTGTATTCTGTAAAGTTGGATCCTGTCCCATTAGGGTGTGCAGCAACAAAAGGGATAAGGAGGAACTGGAATGCACATAATATGAGTGCACACTCACCACATACACACACATTGCTGATACACACACACACCCCCACACACACACACCACCCACACCATACATCACTCACTCACACACACAACATACACTCACACATGTAACACAACAACTCACATTTTTATAGGGGCTTCAATATAGCTAAACATTCAAAGCCACTTCACAAGAGCACTTTCAAGCAGCTACACAGAATCATAGAATCAGAGAATAGTTACAGCACAGAAGGAGGCCATTTGGCCCGTCGTGTCTGTGCCAGCTCTCTACCAGAGCAACTTACCTCGTCCCACTCCCCAGCCTTTTCCCTGTAGCCCTGGAAATCTTTTCTCTTCAGATAATTGTCCAGTTCTCTTTTGAAGGCCTCGATTGAGTCTGCCTTCACCACAGTTTCAGGTAGTGCATTCCAGATCCTAACCACTCACCGTGTAAAAAGGTTTTTCTTCATGTTGCCTCTGGTTCTTTTGGCAATCACCTTAAATCGGTGTCCTCTGGTTCTTCATCCTTCGGCCAATGGGACAGTTTCTCCTTGGGCTGAAATTTTTGCTCCTGCGGCGGGCGAAAACAATGGTGACCCACCTGTGCGAGCCGCACATCGCGGAGCTGCTGTGAGCACAGCGGCTCATTTAAATAGCCAGGCGGACCACTCCCCCCCACCCCCCGACGACGTGGGGGGGGCGGGCACTGCTTCCCCGGAAATGGTGTCAACTGACTGTGCGTAGGGATTGATTCCATTTCTAAAGGGCTTCAAGCCCTGCCAATAAATTTAAACATGCAATAAAAAAATTAAATATATTTATTCTGCCTCTCTCCCACCTCCCCAATGACAATTAGATTAATTACTTGCCCTATGCCCCCCCCAAATCACTTACCTTGTCCACCTGACCTTCCCCCTACCCCCCAACAAGGTGCAGAAACCTTACAGGCTAACCCTTCCCACAAAACCCAACACCAATGAAATTACTTGGACCCTGCTCCACTCCCTCCTGCACTGAGAAACTTACCTCCTCCCAGTGTTCTGGATCCCCCGGACGGGGATCCAAGGCATGGGAGTGCTGGCCAGTGACACAAAAATTGCACCGAGACAGATGGCGGGAATGCAACGGTAATTAATACATTGACTTTAATTAATATAAATATTTAAATGGGGCTCCAGTTGCCGAGCAGCGGGGTGGGGGGGTGGGTGCCGCCACGAAGCCTCGCCGCCGCCGGCAATATGAGGCTGGGTGTTCCCGGCAAGGTGCGTGGCAGCCCTCTCCTGGAGGTATTTTCAGGACCCAAAATACTCCAGTTGTGGCTGAACCAGTGTTTTATATAGGTTTATCATAACTTTCTTGCTCTTGTACTCTCTGCCCCTATTTATAAATCCTAGGATCCTGTCTGCTTTATTAAATGCTTTCTTAACTTGCCCTGCAACTTTCAATGATTTATGCACAGATACCCCAAGTCCCCCAGTTCCTGCACACCCTTCAGAATTGTACGCTTTAGTTTATATTGCCTCTCCTCATTCTTCCTACCAAATTGAATCACTTCACACTTCTCTGCATTAAATTTCATCTGTCCTTGCCCGCCCATTCCACCAGCCTGTCTATGTCCTCTTGAAGTCTATCACTATCCTCCTCACAATTTGCAATACTTCCAAGTTTTGTGTCATTCACAAATATTGAAATTGTGTTCTGTACACCCAAGTCTAGGTCATTAATCTATATCAAAAAAAGCAGGGATCCTAGCACTGATCCCTGGGGAACCTCACGATATACCTTCCTCCAGTCTGAAAAACAACCATTCAACACCACTCTCTATTTCCTGTCACACAGCCAATTTTGTATGCATGTTGTTACTGTCCCTTTTATTCCAAGGGCTCGAACTTTGCTGACAAGCCTATTATGTGGCACTTTATCAAATGCCTTTTGGAAATTTAAGTAGACCTACATAGCTCGGCATAGGACAGGTGATGAAAAGCTTAGAGTCATTTACAGCACAGAAGGAGGCCATTTGGCCCATTGAGTCCATGCTGCTGCTCCACAGAGTGAGGCAGTCAGTCCCACTCCCCAGCTCAATCCCCGTAGCCCAGCAAGCTTATTTCTCTCAGGTGACTATCCACTTCCTCTTGAAGTCATTGATCGTCTCCACTTCCACCACCTTGGTGGGCAATGAGTTCCATCCTTCCTGAAATGTGGTGAACAGAACTGGATGCAATACTCCTGTTGGGGCCTAACCAGAGTTTTATAGAGGTTCAGTATAACTTCTTTGCCTTTGTACTCAATGTCTCTATTTATGAAGCCCAAGATCCCATATGCTTTACTAACCACTCTCTCAACATGTCCTGCCACCTTCAAAGATTGATGCACGTGCACCCCCAAGTCCCTCTGTCCCTGCACACTCTTTAGAACTGGGCCATTAAGTATATATTGTCTCTCCCTATTTCTTCTGCCAAAATGCATCACCTCACACTTGTCAGTATTAAATTCCATCTGCCACCTCTCTGCCCACAGCTAGCCTATCTATGTCCTATTGCAGGTGGTTCATATCATCCTCACTGTTTGCTGCACCTCCAAGTTTGGTGTTGTCAGCAAATTTTGTGATTCTCCTCTGTATTCCAAGATCCAAGTCATTTATACATAGCAAAAAAAGCAGTGGTCCTAGCACTGAACCTTGGGGAACACCACTGTCTCCCATCCTCCAGTCTGGAAAACAACCATTTACTACAACTCACTGTGTTCTGTCCTTAAGCCAATTTTTTTATCCAATTGGACACTGACCCTCCTATTCCACGAGCCTCAATTTTGCTAACCAGTCTTTTATGTGGTACCTTATCAAATGCTTTCTTAAAATCCATATAAACAACATCCACCCCATTACCTTCAACAACTTTCATCAAAAAATTCAATTTGATTAGTCAAGAATGATCTGCCTTTTACAAATCCACAAAATTGATTACCAGATGTTGAAGCATTCCAGGTTAACTACTAAGATGACCGAATACACAAACAGACGTGGTCGGGCCAGTTTAGTCACATGACTGACTGTTGGAGTTTTTTGAATTTGAACTTCCAACAGAAATTTGAACTCACAAGGCTGTTAGCTCCTGGACTGAGAACACCTCTCTCCTGTCTGCTCTCCTCTCGCTCGCACCAGCTTCGGAAATCATTGAAGACAGATGAACCCCAAGAGAGAAATGTCTCCTACAGTGAACAAGGTTTAAGAAGAATACTGGGCCCCAACAAAAAGTAAGCTGTCTACAATCAAGGATTCTACGGTGAGCTGGAAACACAGAAACAGTAACAAAAAACCCCTTTTAGAGACTGCCTCAAACTTCTCCATTTTATTTTTCTTCTGCTCTTTTCTGTCCCTATTTGCATGTGTGTGTGGCAAAGCTAGCGTCTGTTTGTGTATTCGGCCATCTTAGCAGTTAACCTGGAATGCTAGTCTTTCCACCTTCAACGTCTGGTAATCAAAAGTCCATTGTGGATTAAATTGGAGCAGGGAATAGCTCCTTTGTCCTTTGAAGTACTTGTCTGTTAATATGCTAATGCCTCTCTCCAGCCAAAGTCTCTAATTGTTTTTTAAAGCTAGTTCTTTCTTCACCAACATCAGTCCAAAATCAATGTTCATGTGGCGAAATTAATTTTCCTCATTCTTGGCCGGTGGGGGCTTGCCTGACAGGGTTCAAACAAGTGATTGACACAGGGTGAACTACCAACCCCTAGAAATAAAATATATAAACAGGTACTCGGGAGGGAAATAGTCAATCTTTGAAGGACAGAAGGGGAGGTTCCTGAAGCTCAGCTTTGGCCAAATGTTGGGCTTTGGCCTAACGCTTTGGTTAGCTCAAGAAAACTGAGGGCCACAAGTACCAAAGAGACCACCTACACTTTACCTGCCTCATCTGTGCAGGAGACTGCCAACACCGTTCTGCCCCACTGTATGATCTGGGATCAGTAATCCGTTCAATCTGTTACAGGTCGTATGTCATTTAGCTTATGCATCATCAGATTTAAACTGTTACTTCTTAATATATATTATATTCTCAAGAGCAATTAGGGATGGGCAATAAATGCTGTCCTAGCCAGCGACACCCACATCCCATGAAGGAATAGAATAAAAATATTTAAACTGTTGCTGCTTGATAAATTATCTTATGAGCTTGTACCGCCACCCCCCCCCACCCCCACCCCCACACCCGTCCACCCACCTTCTTTGGGTATCTGTGACTCTGGAGCCTAAATCTTATAGCTCTTAACTAGAAAGCTGAACTGAAGTCATGATTTTTTAAATTTTCTTTTCAAAAAGTGAGAAAAAACATGAATGTACATTTGAAGTCTACAAGGGCATAACTACCTCCCACTTTAGTTGTGTAAACTTTTTCAGTGTTTTCAAAAAACTCCTTTTTTTGTATTTTAGTGCTGAAATTTGTTGATTTGTTTATATAGTTAAATAAGGGAGCCATTTAACTGCTGGAGGCAGTAAAGAGAAAAGCCACAAGCCTCATCCCTCGAGTCAGGGTCTGAGTTATGAGAAACATTGGAGACACTTGGATTCTTCACCCTGGGAAAGGGGCACTCAGAGGCAATTTCACAGAGGGATAAAACATAGTAAATGGATGGAAGTGGTAAATCTGAATGTTACTGTAAATTACATTTTGAAATTTGAACAAGAGGAGGTAGGTTCAAATTAACAAATGGTAACCTTAGGATTGATATCAAGAGATTCTTCTTCACATGGAGAGTGTGATCAACACTTGAAATGGACCTCCTGGTAAGATGGTGGAGGATGAAATCCTGAATGCATTTAAGAAACAGATGCTGTGATGGGGGAATTGTTAGGTGCTACTGGATGGATGAACCAGTAATAGGCCAAACTGTGATTATCAGGGCCTGGCACTACCTCAGGCAGCTTGTTTACTGCAGACAGCAGAGGATCCTTGGACCTTGGAAAGGAGCAACGTTTGTAGAGTGTATGGTCTTGATTAGATCTTGATATTGTGCAATAAAACTGGTGGTAACCTGTTTTGCATCTCTCCCTTTTTCAAAGGGAATAAAAATGAGGAGAGATGTAAAACCTCTATATCTTAAGAAGACAGTCCTTGGTGAGTTGGGCCTTCTCCTGGCACCAGGCCTGTAAACCAGGGAGTGACCTGGATACTCTGCCAACAGTCTGTCCAAGGTTGGTAATGGTGTAGGTGCTTGTGACCAGCTGTGGCTCAGTTGGTATCGCTTTCGCCTCTGAGTCAGAAGGTTGTGGATTCAAATTTCACTCCAGAAACATGAGCAGAGAAATCTAGGCTGACACTCCAGTGCCATACTGAGGGAGTGCTGCATTGTTGGAGGTGCTTTCTTTCAGATGAGATGTTAAACCAAGGCACTGTGTGCCCTCTCAGTTGGATGTGAAAGATCCCATGGCACTATTGCAAAGAAGAGCAGGGGTGTTCTAGCTGGTGCCATCCTCACCAAAAAGCAGATAATCTGGTCATTGTTACATTGTTGTTTGCTGTGCACAAATTGGCTGCCACGTTTCCTACATTGCAACAGTGACTGCACCTCAAATTTACCTCATTAACTGTAAAAGTGTTTTGGGACATCCTAAGGTCATGAAAGGCACTATGTAAATGCAAGTTCTTCCTTCTGTCACTCAGTCCCATTGTATTGTGATCATAGCACGTTCTGGCTTCAGCTTAGGTTTGGAACACTCAACACCCTCAAGCAAGCCCGCCAGGTGTTGAATGTAGTGTGACAGCCTCTGTGTTGCACACAGCACATTGTGTCAGATTCCCATCCGTTACAACAGACAGGGAGGCCACAAGTAGTGGAAGCGCCATCACACAAGGGCGATCTAAATAGGGGCCTCAAGATCCTACGGACTGTTGTTTCACACTGTTGAGACGTTCTCCAGGTTACTTTCAGATCGGGCCCCATTGCTCGAGGGTATTGGTGTGACCATTAAGCAAATGCTGTAAGACCCAGATATTCACGATAATACATATTTATTTTAGAAGTTTTTTTCAGTGCAAGCCAGCAGAGTAACAAAGCAGACCAAGAGGTACAATTACAAGCAAAATGTCTGAAGGAATTCTGGAGGTAGGAAATATCTAGCCAAGATGCTCCAGCCATCGTGAGGCATGGAGCCAACTTGATGGACCAGTTGGTCTTTTCCTGCCTGTCAATTTTTTTATGTTCAGAAGATTGCAGAGGCACTTCATTGATAATCAGTACAGCCATGCAGGCTGTGCAGTCGTGGAACTGGGTGGAATGTCATGGGGTTTTTCGATTTCCAGTGAATGTTGGAAGGGAACCATTGACCTTTGAAATGTGTGGTGGGTGTGGCCTTACTGTGGGTGTTAAGAGGGTGGGGGTGGGGCGGGGTTGAGCAGGTCCCGAGAGGAGGCTGATGTTGCTTTGTACATTTGGAAAATGGAGTGTTAGATGATGTATCTTGTGGTTGCTGATATCGCCATAGATGTACGCGGTACAGATTATATGGATTACTTGCATAATACAACTTTATTTGGCTTCTGTTCAGAATTTCTTATCTTCTAGACTGCTTGAAGTAATTAAAATAAACACAGACTCAGTGCAAGACAAATGGTACATTGTAGGGGGTTTCAACATTTCACAATCACATGGTAATGGCAGAGTTTTATTCCATTTTACGGTATGAAAATCTTACATATCATCACTTGCATAACAAAGCTCCCATTGTTCACACTCCTGCTGCTTCAAAACAAAGTCAACAGACTCTCAATTACACACACACACACACACCATACACACACAACACACCACGTACGCACACACGCACGCACACACACACACCTGCAGCCTGCATGCCAGCACTCCATCTACCAACTTAAACATTCACACCTTCCAACAATGGCGTACATTGGCTGCAGTGTGTACCATTTACAAGATGTACTGCAGCAACTCACCAAGGCTCCTTTGACAGCACTTTCCAAACCTGCGACCTCTATCACTTAGAGGAACAATGGCAGCAGATGCATGGGAACACCATCACAAGCAAGTTCCCCTCCAAGTTGTACACCATCCTGACTTGGAACTATATCGCTATTCCTTCATCGTTGCTGCGTCAAAGTCCTGGAACTGCCGACCTAACATCACAGCGGGTGTACCAACACCACACCGACTGCAGTAGTTCAAGAAGGCGGCTCACCACCAGCTTCTTAAGGACACTAAATGCTGGCCTTGCCAACGATGCTTACATCCCATGAATCTTTATATACACATGAATACATACATACTTAAACACAGACCGCTTGCACAGGCATACACACATAATAGCACATATACAGGCACTCTGATATGCACATGTAGACAAAGACAAACATACAGTAACAAATAGCAACATTGAAGTCAATGGAAATCAGAGGGAAGACTCTCCACTGATTGGAGTCATACCTAGCACAAAGGAAGATGCTTGTCGTTGTTGGAGGCCAATCATCTCAGCCCCAGGATATTGTTGCAGGAGTTCCTCAGGGTAGTGTCCCAGGCCCAAGCATCTTCAGCTGCTTCATCAATGACCTTCCCTCCATCATAAGGTCAGAAGTGGGATATTCATTGAGGAGTGCACAGTGGTCAGCACCATTCATGACTCCTCAGATTCTGAAGCAGTCCATATCCACATGCAGCAAGCCTTGGACAACATTCAGGCTTGGGCTAATAAGTGGCAAATAACGTTCATGCCAAGTGAACACAAGTGCCAGGCAATGACCATCTCCACAAGAGAGAATCCAATTATGTCCCCTTGACATTCAATGAAATATACCATCTATCAATCCCCCACCATCAACTCCCCAAAGTCTGTCTACCATCTACAAGGCAGAAGTCAGGAGTGTGATGGAATACTCGAGTGCATGTACAACAATACTCAAGAAGCTCAACACCATCCAGGACAAAGCAGCCCGCTTGATTGACAACCCATCCACAATCTTAAACATTCACTCCCTTCACCACCAATGCACAATGGCAGCAGTGTGTACCATCTCCAAAATACGCTGCAGCAACTCGTCAAGCCTCCTTCGACAGCACCTTCCAAACCTCTGACCTCTTCCACCTAGAAAGACAAGGGCAGCAACACATTGGAACACCACCACCTGCAAGTTCCCCTCCGAGTCACACACCATCCTGACTTGGAAATATATTGTCATTCCTTCATTGTTGCGGTGTCAAAATCCTGGAACTCTCTCGCTAACAGCGCTGTGGGAGTATCACCACATGGACTGCAGCGGTTCAAGTAGAAGGCTCACCGCTACCTTCTCAAGGTCAATTAGGGATGGGCAATATGTGACTCTCACATCCCATGAATGTTTAAATACACATGAATAATTGCACACTCAAACACAGATATGCACACGCACAGACATGGCCACGTAAATGCATGCAACACACACACAGATACGCAGACGTAGACACAGATATACACACGGTAACAATATAGATAGTGTCACGGTCCTGTCGTTTTTTTTTCCGGAATATGAGGCTTGCCTTTAAGACTTGCAAGGGATCAGTATTGCTTTAAGAGCCAGCAGGCCTTAGGAGTTATGGAAGGTGCATTTTCGTTACCTTAGAAACAGCCATTTGGAGACTGCGATTCAAAGGGTGCATTCTCGATACCATGGAAACAGCCACTGGAAGTGAGCCTGATGCGATACATTTGTTACAATTCAGTTTGAACTGGCAGTTAGTAAGACAGTTTGAACACACAGACAGAAGGCACAGACAGCTGTGGGTCAGCACTGAAAAACAGCTCTCAACCATTTAAACTGAAGGAAATAGGATTTTTGTCTGTTTAATTATGATCGCTCGAAATTCTTAAAAACATCAAGCCAAGACAGAGATCTCTGGTAATTTAAATTGAAGAAAGGGAAGTTAGACTGTGACAATCTTTTATCCTTCAAAAACTCTAAAGTCAGATTGATTCTGTTGAAAGTGTTTGCAAGTCATTAATTGTTGAAATTTGCTGGACTTAGAACAACATATTGTGAGGACTTCGAACAAAATTCTGCAAGGACTTCAAACAACATTCTGCGGGGGACTTTGAATAACATTCTGCGAGGACTTTGAACAACATTGGACTGTAAATTTGCAAGGACTCTAATTTTTCTATTTTTAAATGTTCACAGTGTTTAAGAATTTAGTTCTTTTAATTAAAGAGTTAATTTTTTGATTTAAAGACACCTGGTTTTGGTTAGCCTCATTCGGGGGGTTAATAGATGGTACAATTTGGCTGGGTCTTTCTTTAATTTGGAAAGTTTTTTAATGATATGTTCGCCGATCTGTGGAACGACGGTATTGAATTAATTGTGGTCTGATTGTGGTCCCACCACAATCAGAATCCTATATTTTGATTGGGGGCTTTGACTGAAGCAGTCGGTCCCAACATATGTATTGGGGGCTCGTCCTGGGATTTGAATAACATATTAACTGGGGTGGCTCACTCAAGGTTTGAATCACATATTAATTGGGTTTCTGGATTTGAATCATATCTTAATTGGGGGCTCACTCGAAGTTGAATCATATTTAATTCGGCGGCTCATGTCTGGGATCAGAATCAGACAAATTTGAAGGACTCGCATTTGGAATCATAGTAATTGCTCATCTCTGGGATAACATATTTAAATTGGGGTCTTGTGTTTGGCATCAGATTAATTGCTCTCGAGTCTGGGATCTTATTAATTGGAAATATGATTGTTGGGCTCTAAATTTGACACCAATTACAAAGAAATTAAAAGAACCAGGTCTCTTGTTTAATAAGGTACAGTCTATAGCATTGTTATGGCATTAGTGGTTGTAGCAGAGTTTTTGGGAAAGCAGAATGTTTCCCTGAGTGACTTGATAACTTTAACTAAGAACAAGTTGAAAGAATTGGCAGCGAAATTGGGGTTGGAATTGAAATCAGGTGCCAAAAAAGCAGAGATAATTGACATAATAGCCGAACATCTGGAATTAGTAGAAGAAGATGATGATGAGGGTGATACAGATGAAGGGCAATATGAGGAACAAGAAAGCGAATACGAAAGACATGAAGGTAATAGGTCTGAGACTGATGCAGTGGAATTGGCTAGGATTCAGTTAGAAATGAAAAAACTGGAGCTTCAGCAGGAAAAAGAAACAAAAAAACTTGAGGCAGAAAAAGAATTAAGAAAACTTGAATTGGAGGAAAGGGAGAAAGAGAGAGCATTTCAGAAAGAAAGTGAAACAGAAGAGAGGGAATTTAGGTTAAAGAGATGGAACTAAGACAAAGGGGTAGTCTTAAATCAAGGGAAAATTCGGGTCAGGAAGAATCTGAATTTAGATCAGGACCCAGTGAGAAGTTTTTAAAATTTATACAGGCTCTTCCTAAGTTCGAGGAAAGGGACATAGAGGTATTTTTCATATCTTTTGAAAAAATAGCCAAACAGATGAAATGGCCGAAAGAAAGTTGGTCATTGCTCATTCAGGGCAGGCTGGTAGGCAGAGCTCATGAAGCTTATGCCACGCTTTCTGAAGAGGCTTCTGCAGATTATGAGGTGGCAAAAAAGGCTATTCTCGCTGTGTATGAGTTAGTCCCTGAAGCTTACCGTCAGAAGTTTCGGAACTTACGGAGATTGACTGGGCAGACATATTTAGAATTTGAGAGGGTGAAGCAAATGAATTTTGACCGTTGGATACGGGCATTAAAGATAGAAACCACATATGAGAACCTTCTAGAATTGATTCTCTTACAAGAGTTTAAAAACTCCATTCCTGCAGTAGTGGGAACTCATATAGATAACCTGAAAGTTTTGAAAGCTAGGCAAGCAACAGAGATTGCTGATGATTTTGAGCTTGTGAATAAGCCAACTATTTTGTCCGTCACCCCCATAAACCCGAGAAGGATAGAAAGTGGGAGAGTGAAAGGAAGGCAAGTAGCTGGGGACAAGAAGGAACAACTGGGAATGCCTAGTATCACCTCCTCATGTCAGAAAGCAAAGTGCTGAGGGTAGAAGTGAGGTTCGCAAGCCAAAGTGTTATCATTGCAACAAAATGGGTCATCTTCGTTCAGAGTGCTGGAAATTGCGAGGTAAACCCATAGGACTTGTTGGGGTACGCAAAGTTAGTGCAGCGGAAAAGACTCTGACTGAGAGTATAGCAGACTAGGCTATAGCTTTAACGTCAGCTGTGAATGTGAAACCAGATACTAAAACTAAGAGGAGTGTAGAGGTTAAGAATAACATACCTGAGAGTTATCATGATTTTTTGTCAAAGGAGAGAGTAACTCCATATCCTGTAAGTGAGGCAGGAAAACCTATCATTATACTCAGGAATACAGGAGCGACCCAAACACTTTTGCTGGGGAAAGATATCACCAGAAAGCGCCTTGAATGCTACAATTTTAGTAAATGGAATCGGCGGGGTGTGTATACCCGTACCTTTGTATAAAGTATGCCTAGAGAGTGACTTAATAACTGGGGTAGTAACTGTAGGTGTTGTCCACAGTTTACCAGTAAAGGGAATTGATCTACTCCTAGGAAATGATTTGACAGGATCAAAAATATCAGTTTCTCCTATAGTTACAGAGGAATCATGTGAAATTAAGGAACTGGAGCAATTACAGAAGCAAGTTCCGAGAATATTTCCTGCGTGTGTAGTTACCCGAGCAATGGTTAAGCAGGATCCATTGCCGGAGGTAAAAGGAGCACCACAAATGAACAGCCAGGTATCTGAAACCTTATTTGGGGATTCAGATAATCGAAATGAGATGTTTAACAGATCGTCTATCATTGCAGCACAGCAAGCTGATCCAGAGATCTACCAAATAGCATAGACAGCTCTGTCTAAAGCTGAGGCGAAAGGAGTTCCGGAAGGCTATTATATGGCAAACGTTGTTTTGAGAAGGAAATGGAGACTGCCTCATAGACAAAGACTGGACAGTTGTTGAACAGATAGTGGTACCACCTAAATATTGATAAGGATTATTAAGGTTAGCACATGACATTCCTTTTGCAGGACATAGGGGAATTCGGAAGACCAAATCACACATAAGCAGACGTTATTACTGGTTGGGTCTTACGAAGGATGTGAGACAATTTTGTAGAGCATGTCACACCTGTCAAACGGTGGGAAAACCACAATCTACCATAAAACTAGGGAATGAAGTATTAGTGTTGTTATCGTCACAGGGAGAACCAGTGAAAGCGCAGTTTAGTGGCCCACATAGAGTGATCAAAACAGTGGATAAGGTAGATCACTTGATTGACACCTCTGATTGCCGGATGAAGAACCAGTTGAGTCACATTAATATGCGCAAACCATATTACTACAGGGAGGAGGATAAGTCAGTACAGGTATGTCAGGTAATCAGGACTGTGGAGAAGAAAAAGGATAGTGAGGATGAGGCAGAAGTAGGCTGAGGAAATTCTCAGATTGAACCTCCTACTAACCCATTAGCGACTGCAGATTGTCTAGGAAAATTAAACAATAGGCTTTTACACTTAGAGGCAAAACTGCGTGAAGTCCTAACCAGGATTTTCACAATGTTTTAAGAAGTTTGTAGGGATAAGCCAGGATGTACAACCTTAGCCACATATGATGTGGGGTATAGGGGAAGCCATTCCTTTAAAATGGCAGCCTTGTTGCTTAGGTCCAGACGGACAGGCCCAAGTGGAAGCAAAGGTACAATGCATGCTAAAGGGCAGCTTAGATGAACCTAGTCAGGACAGCTGGAATTCGCAGGATGACTAAACCTGGTGAGAAGGCTCAAACTTACATAGACTCTAGAAAAGTCACTGTGGTAAAGAAGGCAGACTCCTACCCGAATTCTCATTCAAAGGACTGTAAGGTCAGAGTGGGCAACACAAGGTGTCTTAAAGAGATAGATGTGTTGGAAGGATACTGTCAAATTCCTTTGACACCCCAGGGTAAGAAAAAATCAGCTTCTGTTACACCGGACAGGGTTTCCAGTGTCAAGTGATGTCACATATGTTCAGGGGTACTCAAGAAACTTCTCAGAGTAGTGGTCAGTGGTCCAAGCTGTGCAGCTCACCTGGCTGAGGTGATGGACAATAGGGTCACTTGGAAGAAAAACAAAAAACAATTGGATGACTATGCTTATAAATTTGAAATAGGTTAATTGGAACAACCCTTTTTGAAAATTAAATCCGAAATATTCTGGTGGAACTTGTTGCTATATGCTATACATTTTTCTTAGAAATGTGTATATCTGTAAATGAGTGGAAAAAAAGTTAGCATTTTTCAATTTTTTTTACCCATTGTAATGAAATGCATTTCAGGAATGGAGTTTCATTCCACGAGGGGCAGAGGTGTCATGGTCCTGTAGTTTTTTTTCAGAATATGCAGTTTGCCTTTAAGGCTTGCAAGGGATCGGTATTGCTTTAAGAGCTGGCAAGCCTTAGGAGTTATAAGAAGGTACATTTTCGTCACCTTAGAAACAGCCTCATGGAGACTGCGATTCAAAGGGTGCATTCTTGATACCATGGAAACAGCCACTGGGAGTGAGCCTGATGCGATACATTTGTTACAATTCAGTTTGAACTGGCAGTAAGACAGTTTGAACACACAGACAGAAGACACAGACAGCTGTGGTGTCAGCACTGAAAAACAGCTCTCAACCATTTAAACTGAAGGAAATAGGATTTTTGTCTGTTTAATTATGATCTCTCGAAATTCTAAAAACATCAAGCCAAGACAGAGATCTCTGGTAATTTAAATTGAAGAAAGGGAAGTTAGATTGTGACAATCTTTTATTCCTCAAAAACTCTAAAGTCAGATTGATTCTGTTGAAAGTGTTTGCAAGTCATTAATTGTTGAAATTCGTTGGACTTCAAACAATATTCTGCGAAGACTTTGAACAACATTCTGCGAGGACTTCGAACAACATTGGACTGTAAATTTGCAAGGACTCTAATTTTTCTATTTTTAAATGTTCATAGTGTTTAAGAATTTAGTTCTTTTAATTAAAGAGTTAATTTTTTGATTTAAAGACACCTGGTTTTGGTTAGCCTCATTCGGGGGGTTAATAGATGGTACAATTTGGTTGGGTCTTTCTTAAATTTGGAAAGTTTTTAAATGTTATGTTAGCCGATCTGTGGAACAACGGGATTGAATTAACAGTGCGTTGGTCCCACCACAATCAGAATCCTATATTTTGATTGGGGCTTTGACTGGAGCAGTCGGTCGTAACAATAGACTCAGATAGACAAATATATACAGGCATGTACACAAAAACACAGATACAGTTGCACAGACATAGACATATAGACACACAGACAAACACAGATGCAGATACACACACAGGTAAAAACTTACACATATGCACATAGAAATACACACACACACAGAGGCATATGAACATACAGACACATATACAAACAAATGTAATTCGATCATTGCCTCACTGAGCTATGCAATGAACAACTACCATATTTCTAAGGAAGAACTTATAAAATATCTTCCACATCCTCAGGACATCCCAAAGTGTTTCATAACAAATTAATTATTTTTGAAGAGTCCTCACTTGTGTTTTGTTTGTAAAACACTGTTTACAAACAACCTACAAAGCCCGAACCATGTAGCTACAGTGACTATGCTTCAAAAGTACTTAATTGATTGGAAAGCACTTTGGGACATCCACAGCTTGTGAAAGATGTTGTATAAATGCAAGTCCTTTCTTTTCTATTTCTTGATCAACGTTCAGCACATCCTGTGAGTGGACGTTGGTTAAGGAAAGAATCTGTTTCAGAAGTGATGCTTCCTATGATTAAACAGATTGCCCTCACTTCTGAAAGTGAGAGTGCAGTGTGTGGAAGCTGATGGTTGCAAATCAATATCCCATAGCTCTATGGAAGTGAAATATACATTGATGTCATAACCAGAAACACACAACAACAACTAGCATTTATATAGCACCTTTATCACAGTACAACATCCCAAGGTGTGTCACAGGAGTGTTATCAAACAAAATTTGACACCAAACCACATAAGCATATATTAGCACAGGTGGTAGGTTTTAAGGAAGCAAGAGAGGTTTAGGCAGGGAATTTCAGGGCTTAGGGCTTTGGCAGCTAAAGGCACAGCCGCCAATAAGAGAGCAATTAAAATTGGGATGGGCAAGAGGTCACAATTGGAAGAGTGCAGAGATCTCAGAGAATTAAACAGCTGGAGGAGGGTACAGACATAGGGAACCCACAAGCATTTGAAATTAATCTGAAAGGAAGTGGTATTTATAGGGACTACAGGACAGGATGACTGGACATGCAATAAACAAATGCACAGGGCACTTGTCCAGCAAAAAACATTTTGTTAGGCCACTGCAGACTCCACTCCTTCTGCTGAAGCTGGCGGACACAGTGGTCAATAGCTGGTGCTTAGCATGTATTTCCTTTTTTTAAAAAAAATGGTCATTGAATCAGAAAATGCTGGAAACACTCAGCAATTCTGGCAGCACCTGTGGAGAGAGAAACAGTTAACATCCCATTCTCTGCTGAGTCGAAAAGTGCCTTTGAAGTTGTACAACTTCCTTTGCTACAGTGAACCTTGTCACAATCTAAACTTACTTTTCTGGTTCCGTCCACGGTGATTCAACATCGGTTCAGAGATGGTGACAAGCAAGAACAATATCACCATCTCGTGGAATAAAACGAGCTGCCAAAACGACAAGGTGGAGAGCAAGCGGCAGAGAAGTGACAGGGCAACGCGCGGGAGCGACCCAATGTGCTGGAAATGTGCAAATATAAAGATGCGTTAAAGTTTTGGGTTGCAAACTTTCTCTTTCAGATAACAAATGTGTATTTCCGATATGGTCTGATTTCCAGCATGTCTTTTCAATGTTCTCAGAAGCATTACATTCGGCCCTGGTGTGAATTAAACTTCTAATCTGTCAAATTCTTTTACTGTTGTCTACTTTTTTCTTAATAGACTTGATGCACATCCTATCACGTGACATACCTGGCTGATTATACTACCTATATCTTCCAAAGTAAGTTGTAACAAATCATTGTTATTCTCCACATACTTACTGTTCTCATCTCTAAAGAGTCCTACTTGTTTCATACTTTACCTCCTGCAGAAATGTTATTTACTTCAAATGCCTGTTGCTATTTATTTTTCCAATATTCTCAGTTTTCTGTTCTGGGCTGTTCCTCCTTCGAGCCAAATTGTTAAATAGCACTGAGTATTTGTCAGTATTTATAAACTGAGAGACTTCAATTTCCTTTTTCAGGCAATGTAACCTAACTTATTGACAAGAATTTTCCCCATTTTAACATGGTCAGATTCCCAGATCTATCTTCAGGCCAGTAATACAAGGATTCTCTGTGTGACCACGTGGACTTGTCACATGTTCCAAGACTGCGCAAATGAACCACCAGTAAAGCTGTGTGGACAACCAAGCTGTCAATGACTTGATGTAAATTGGGTGATTGAAGACCCTGACAATTTCAGCAGTTAGGGTGTAGGGATGGATGTGAATGTGGAAAAGATACAAATGCTAAATAGTTTACTTCAAAAGCAAGTTGCTGGCTCCCAATGGAATTGTGGACAAATGCCCTTCATGGCATTCCACTGTAGCATGCAACAACAATTTGTATTTCTATAGTAACAGAGGAAAATGGCCAAAGGCTCAGAATAGAGGCAAAAGCAAAAAATGGACATGAAGTCAAAGAGAGAAGTGTTGGAAAGAATGTCCAAATATTTAACCAAAGCGGTGGTTTTTAAAGGAGGAGAAGGAGGTGGAGAGGCAGAGGGGTTCAGGGAAGGAATTCTAGTCAGGAGGCCAGAGTCAGAGTGCAGCAGAACAACAGGCAGCATCATTTCAACATTACCTCCTCAATATGAAATTGTGTGCATCTAGATTTTTTAAATTCTTTTTTCTTGGGATATGAGCATCTCTGACAAGGCCAGTATTTATTATCCATCCCTAATTGCCCTTGAGAAGGTGGTGGTTAGGCAGAGAATTCCAGGTTTTTGATTCAGATACAAAAACAAAAATTCTGTTTGCCTTATCTATTCTGCCTGCAGTTTTGATGACCTGTGTATCTGCTCATCAAAATCCCCAGATTCCTCTACTCCATCTACAATATTACCCTTTAAGCTGTATTTCCTTTCTGTATTCATCAGCAAAGTGATGGAAGGTGTTGTCGACAGTGCTATCAAGCGGCATTTACACAGCAATAACCTGCTCACTGATGCTCAGTTTGGGTTCTGCCGTTCAGCTCCTGACCTCTTACAGCCTTGGTCCAAGCATAGACAAAAGAGCTGAATTCCAGAGGTGAGATGAGAGTGACTGCCCTGGATATCGAGGCAGCATTTGATCAAGTGTGGCATCAAGGAGCCCTAGCAAAATTGAAGTCAGTGGGAATCAGGGGACACCTCTCCATTCGTTGGGGTCATACCTAGGACAAAGGAAGATGGTTGTGGTTGTTATAGAGGACAAACATCTCAGCCCAAGTCCATCACTGCAGGGTAATGTCCTAGGCCCAACCATCTTCAGCTGCTTCATCAATGACCTTCCCTCCATCATAAAGTCAGAAGTGGGGATGTTTGCTGATGATTGCACAGTGTTCAGTACCATTCGCAACTCCTCAGATACTGAAGTAGCACATGTCCATATGCAGCAAGACCTGGACAGTATTCAGGGTTGCGCTGATAAGTGGTAAGTAACATTCACGCAACACAAGTGCCAGACAAAGACCAGCTCCAACAAGAGAGAATCTAACCATCTCCCCATGACATTCAACAGCATTCCCATTGCTGAATCCCCCATCGACATTCTGGGGGTGAGAATTAACCAGAAATTTAACTGGACCAGTTATAAATACAGTAGCTACAAGAGCAGATCAGAGGTTGGGAATTCTGCAGAGAAACTCACCTCCTGACTCCAAAAACCTGTCCACTATCTACAAGACACAAGTTAGGAATGTGATGCAATACTCTCCACATGCCTGGATGGGTGCAGCTCCAACAACATTCAAGGAGCTCAACACCATCTAGGACAAAACAGCCCACTTGATTGGCATCCCATCCACCACCTTAAACATTTACTCCCTCCAGCACCAGCACCCAGTGGCAGCAGCGTGTACCATATACAAGATGTACTGTAACAACTCACCAAGTCTCCTTCACAGCACCTTCCAAACCCGCGACCTCTTCCACCTAGAAGGACAAGGGCAACAGACACATGGGAACACCACCACCTGCAACTTCCCCTCCCAGTCACACACCATCCTGACTTGGAACGATATCGCTGTTCCTTCACTGTCACTGGATCAAAATCCTGGAACTCCCTTCCTAACGTCACTGTAGGTGTACCTACACTGGATGGACTGCAGCAGCTCAAGAAGGCAGCTCACCACCACCTTCTCAGGGCAATTAGGGATGGGCAATAAATGCTGGCCTTGCCAGCGACACTCAGGTCCCATGAAAGAATAAAAGTCTCTTACTTCTAAAATATACCGTTGCACATCTTTCCACATTCTCCTGCATCTGCCATCTATCTACCCGTCTGCTGGCCTAATCATAACTTCCTCTGGTCTTTCACAGCTCACATAACAATTTGACACACCACAGGATTGTTACAGCGCAGAAGGAAGCCATTCGGCCCTTCGTGTCTGCAACTCACCCAGTGCCATTCCCTTGCCTTCTCCCCATACCCCTGCACATTCATCCTTTTCATATAACAGTCTAATTCCCTTTTGAATGCTTCAATTGAACCTGCTTCTGCCACAACCTCAGGCAATTACTTTAAATCTGTGCCCCCTCATCCTCGATCCTTTCACGTTTGGAAACAGTTTCTCCCTATCGACTCTGTCCAGACCCCTTGTAATTGTGCCATATAATTTTGTATAAGTCAGTCAGGTCCCCCTTGGCGTTCTCGGCTCTAAGAAAAACAATCCTAGCCTATCCAGTCTCTCTTCATAGCTGAAATGCTCCAGCCCAGACAACATCCTGGTGAATCTCCTCTGCACCTTCTCCAGTGCAATCACATCCTTCCAATAGTGTGGTGACCAGAACTGTACACAGTACTCCAGCTGTGGCCTAACTAGCATTTTATACAGCTCCATCATAACCTCCCTGCTCTTATATTCTATGCCTTGGCAAATAAAGGCAAGTATTCCATATGCCTTCCTAACCACTTTATCTACCTGTGCTGCTGCCTTCAGTCATCTATGGACAAGTCCACCAAGGTCCCTCTGAACCTCTGTACTTCCTAGGGTCCTACCATCCATTGTATATTCCCTTGCCTTGTTAGTCCTCCAAAAATGCATCACCTCACACTTCTCAGGATTAAATTCCATTTGCCACTGCTTTGCCCATCTTACCAGCCCATCTATATCGTCCTGTAATCTAAGGCTTTCCTCCTCACTATTTACGACACCACCAATTTTCGTGTCAACTGCGACATTACTGATCATACCTCCTATATTCACGTCTAAATCATTAATGTACACTACAAACAGCAAGGGTCCCAGCACTGATCCCTGCGGTACACCAATGGTCACAGGCTTCCAGTCGCAAAAACAACCCTCAACCATCACCCTCTGCCTCCTGCCACTAAGCCAATTTTATTCCAACTTGCCAAATTGCCCTGGATCCCATGGGCTCTTACCCTCTTGACCAATCTCTCATGTGGGACCTTATCAAAAGCCTTACTGAAGTCCATGTAGACTACATCAACCCTCATCTACACATCTAATCACCTCCTCGAAAAATTCAATCAAATTTGTTGGACATGATCTCCCCCTGACAAAGCCATGCTGACTATCCTTGATTAATCCCTGCCTCTCCAAGTGGAGATTAATCCTGTCCCTCAGAATTTTTTCCAAAAGTTTCCCTACCACTGATGTTAGACTCACTGGCCTGTAGTTACCTGGTTTATCCCTGCTACCCTTCTTGAATAATGGTACCACATTCTCTGTCCTCCAGTCCTCTGGTACCTCTCCTGTGGCCAGAGAGGATTTGAAAATTTGTGTCAGAGTCCTGCAATCTCCTCCCTTGTCTTACATAACAGCCTGGGATACATCACATCTGGGCCTGGGGATTTAGCCACTTTTAAGCCCGCTAAAGCCTCCTCCTTTTCAATGCTAATTTGTTCAAGTATATCACATATACACCCAGGTACTTTTGTTCTTGCATCCCCTTTAGAATTGTACCCTTTATTCTCTCCATGTTCTTCCCACCAAAATGAATCACATCACATTTCTCTGCATTGAACTTCATTTGCCACCAGTCTGCCCATTTCACCAACTTGCCAATGTCCTTTTTAAGTTCCACACTATCCTCTTCACAGTTCACAATGCTTCCAAGTTTTGTATCATCCGCAAACTTTGAAATTGTGCCCTGTATCTGGAGGTAGTTGAGGTGAGCCCGGTACATTCTGTGCCACGGATAGATCCTCCGTGATGCGGCCGGCTGGTGTTGCTCTCTTGGTCAATCTTCACCAGCTTGCCCAGCTGCCTGGCCCTCCATTTCTATGAGTCTCTGCTGAGCAGTGGAGGGGTCTGAAAGATGGGGTCCATGAGGCCTATGCCAGCTGGTCACTTCCCCCTCCTGTGTATTGTCCCTGGAGAGAGGACATTGCTTTTGGAAACTTCCCCTTCCCACTCCACTCTGAACATGGGCTAATGCCCCTCAGCGCCCTCCCTTGCAGACAGCCCACCACCCAAGACAAAGCCCACCCTTGCTTCGTGGGCGACAATCCCTCTGCGCCCACCCTTGCCTCAAGAGTTGCATCACCTCTGCACCCACCCTTGTCATGAGGGCTGCATCCCCTCTGTGCCTCGAGGGCTGTTCATGAGCAGTTGGGGGCCGTTGCTCCCCTCTATTCCCCTTCTTGCAATTATCCAACACTCCCCATGGTTGCTTTCCATTGTTGGCAGTGAGGCCTTGCCTCAGTACTGTCACCTTTAACCAGGTAGGGATCAGAAGGCACGTGATCCCCATGCACCATTGATCAAATTCAAAACTCTTCATAAAATCGGAGTGAGCTCTCTGCAAAAATGCATAATAAGTAGCTGCTCAGCAATTCAAATTGCAGTCCCACTGTGTTTTCGTGGTACCACTGCCTTGGAACTTTCCCGCTGCTGACACAATCCAGAACCCACATCACAATGTCGGGCGAGCACCTCCCCTCCCAATTGTTCAGCACCCCCCTCCCCCCTCCATGACTCCAATCCTACTCTAGCTGGCTGTATACAATTCAGCCCAATGTGTGCGCTATCAGTAAATAAGACAAAAGACAACTTCATCTGCTGTTGTTTGCGGTGTGTGATGGCCAGGACACTGGGAAAATTCTGTGCTCTTCTTCAAAAAGTGCCAAGGAATATTTCACATCCACATTAACAAATAGACAGGGCCCTAGTTTGGCAAGTCATCTGTAGATGGTACCTAGGCCACTGCTGCCTTATCTCAGTACTGTATTGAAGTGTTTGAACACAAAACTCTGATTCCAAGACATAAGTGAAACCACTGAGACAAGCTGACACTCTGAGAAAAGGAGACAGTTAGAAAAATAACTATCATGTATGATTCCTGCCCAGCCAAACGTTCAGACTTTTGGAGTTCATTCTATTCCATTTTTTCTCACCCTCCACCCTCATAGCACCAGGCACTATTCCAAATTTTCGAGCAATGCCCCTTTTAACAGGTTACTAAGGGTTGCATCCGAGTGTCCAGTGTTGCTTGTTTCACTTCTTTTTACCTTCATGTAAGTGGGCAACTATCCTCCAGGAACTTGTCATGTGGGATAAAAGCCCCATTTTATCTCTCTGTTGTACACAAGATTGTAATCCCCATCCCATCTCTCTTTTGTACATGAGACTGCGATCCTCATCATATCTCTCTATCATCCAACATGAGACTACAATCCCTGTATCTCTCTGTTTTACAACATGAGATTGCGATCCCCATCATATTGTTCTGCTGTACATGACATTGCAATCCCTAGACTATCTCTCTGGTGTATTGGGTATTGGAGTACCAGTGCAGGTAGTACCACGACTTTTGTCTGCACCTGTTCAGTTTCGATTTTCAGCATTGAATCCATGAACTCAACAGCACTTAATTTGCCAGGGCCTTTTTTGTGGATGATTAAATAAGCCAAACAATCTCCTCCACCATCTGTAATGTTACAGTAAAACATTTTGTTAATCTCATTATGTCGCACTATTAAATATCTGTGCATATGAAATAAAATCATAGATTATATAATAAAATTTAATTAGTACTGACAGTCTCATTCCTAAAGACTGGCAGAGCCAGTTTCCATGGCTATAAATGGGGAAACCAGCCTCGTTTATAATTACTGGTTCCTTTGACAGAAGTCTATGGCGATCACTTGTAGCACTATGTGACGACCAATGCTTGCTGTAGGAATAGCTCATTTCAGTCAAAATAAATATCACAGAATTGTTACAGCACAAAAGGAGGCCATTTGGCCCATCGTGTCTGCACCGGCTCTCTGAATGAGCAATTCACTTAGTGCCATTCCCCCACCTTCTCCCCGATATCCTGCAGATTCTTCCTTTTATATATGCGCAGCTCAGTGGCGCAGTGGTTAGCACTGCAGCCTCATAGCTCTAGGGACCCGGGTTCTATTCTGCCTGTGCAGAGTTTGCAAGTTCTCCCTGTGACCGCGTGGATTTGCGCCGGGTGCTCCGGTTTCCTCCCACCGCCAAAGACTTGTAGGTGATAGGTAAATTGGCCATTGTAAATTACCCCTGGTGGTGGTAGGGAATATGGGATTACTGTAGGGTTAGTATAAATGGGTGGATCTTGGTTGGCACAGACTTGGTGGGCCGAAGGGCCTATTTCAGTGCTGTATCTCTAAATAAAATAAATAACAGTCTAATTCCCTTTTGAATGCTTCGACTGAAGTTGCCTCCACCACATTCTCAGGCAGTGCATTCCAGACCTTAACCACTTGCTGCCTGGAAAGGTTTTTCCTCGTGATGCTTTTGCTTCTTTTACCAATTACTTTAAATCTGTGCCCTCTTGTTCTTGATCCTTTCACAAGCGGGAACTGTTTCTCCCGATCTACTCAGTCTAGATCCCTCATAAATAAAAACATTTATATTGGAGATAGGAGCTTTCACTCTTACAAAGGGTTCAGAAGGAGAGTGGTATTATAAGTTGCACATATAAATCTATCGTCCTCCTCCTGAAAAAAGGTGATGTCGATAACACGTATTTTGGTCAAAGAACATTACAATTTCCTAACGATTATTTTTGAACTTGCATTTCTCATCAGAAGCCAAGCATCAATCTTCAGAAAGCTGTCAGTCCTACCTTACCTAAGTCACATCTAAAGCTGGACGCTTTTCACTAAATTGTAATTTTCATTGGTTTATGTAAAGCTGAATGGTGAAACTGACAGTTGTTCACACAGAGCTATTTTGAATAACTTATGAAAACAAGGAAGCTCTCACCACTGCATTTTATTTTGTAACAGTACAATTTTCTTTCTCTCCTTCTCAGAAGCAAACTTTTCCACTTCCCCTCCACTCGCTCTCATTTCTCATATCATTGATCAGTTGCCTTCACTGACTTGACACTTGCTTGACCTGCCTCAAGAACAACCTTATTCCACACAATATTGGACCATCCCTGTCTGTAATTATTTTGATGACTGTGCATCCCATTCTTATTTATTCAGCTCTTATTTGAATAAATTAATCTACATAGTATTTGCTGGGAATTTATTCCATACATCTAACATTCTGTCAGATAGATTCTTTTCATCTCAATTCTTGTGCAGTGGCAAATGGAATTTAATCCCGAAAAGTGTGCCGTAATGCATTTTGGGAGGACTAACAAGGCAAGGGAATATACAATGGATGGTAGGACCCTAGGAAGTACAGAAAGTCAGAAGGACCTTGGTGTACTTGTCCATAGATCACTGAAGGCAGCAGCACAGGGAGATAAGGTGGTTCGGAAGGCATATAGGATACTTGCCTTTATTAGCCGAGGCATAGAATATAAGAGCAGGGAGGTTATGATGGAGCTGCATAAAACGCTAATTAGCCACAGCTGGAGTACTGTGTACAGTTCTGGTCACCACACTATAGGAAGGATGTGATTGCACTGGAGAGGGTGCAAAGGAGATTCACCAGGATGTTGCCTGGGCTGGAGCATTTCAGCTATGAAGAGAGACTGAAAACGTTTGGGTTGTTTTCCTTGGAGCAGACAAGGCTGAGGGGGGACCTGATTGAGGTGTATAAGATTATGAGGAGCATTGATAGGTTCGATAGGAGGAAACTTTTTCCCTTAGTGGAGGGGTCAAGAACCAGGGGGCATAGATTTAGAATAAGGTGCAGGAAGTTTAGGGGAGATTTGAGGAAACATTTTTTCACCCAGAGGGTGGTTGGAATCTGGAACGCACTGCCTGAAGAGGTGGTAGAGGCAGCAACCCTCACAACATTTAAGAAGTATTCAGATGAGCACTTGAAACGCCATAGCATACAGGGCTACGGGCCAAGTGCAGGAATATGAGATTAGAATAGTTGGGTGCTGTATGGCTGGCATAGACATGATGGGCCAAAGGGCCTGTTTCTGTGCTGTATAACTCTATGACTCTATGACCTCATTAATTTTATACTGGTAGTTTTGAGTTCTGTGCTCTAAATGCACCATACCTGTACTGACATCATGGATTTACCTTAGCAATTGAAAACCGAGATTGTCTCCCATGAGAATCTGTGTTTGGGATCCAAGTTCCAGAATAGTTCATCCTCAATCTTCTCTGAGCCCTCCCTCACCATCAATGTTCTTTTCAAGGTAGAGATTTTTTTTGATTCTTTCACAGGATGTGGGTGTCACTGGAAAGGCCAGCATTTGCTGCCCATCCCTAATTGCCCTTGAGAAGGTGGCGGTGAGCTGCCTCCTTGAACCACTGCAGTCCGTCTGATGCGGGTACACCCACAGTGCTGTTTGGAAGGAGTTCCAGGATTTTGATCTAGCGACAGTGAAGGAATGATGATATATTTCCAAGTTAGGATGGCTTGGAGGGAAACTTGCAGATGGTGGTGTTCCCATGCATCTGCTGCCCCTATCCTTTTAGGTGGAAGAAGTCATGGGTTTGGAAGGTACTGTTAAAGGAGGTGTGGTGAGTGCCCAAAAACTATACACAAAGGGTGATATTCCAGAGCACAGTTTTGCACGGCAGGAGTGGATGCCAAGAATACAAGTGCAGTCATTAGTGCGATGCACGGGATATCTGTGCGAAGAGTTCCATATCAGAAGGTAGTTAGTTATGAATAGAAAGACACACAAAGAGACACATAGAAACAGTAGGTCTGAAATTCATCTTTGCAGAACTCCACACGTCACCACCTTCCAGCTGAAGCCTTCTCCACGTACCATCACTTTCGGCTTTCTATTGCTAAATTAAATTAGTCAGTTTGCTAGTAATTCCTTGGGACAAAATCTTATTACATCACTTCTAACAATTCAATTATTGTATATCGTCTGGACTGTTCTCATTCACCAATTTGGTTGTCACTTCAAAAGAACTCAAGCACATTAATGAGGTGTGGTGCAATTAAATATTGAATGTGTATTGTTAAGGTGTCAGTTTACAATCACTTCCTCTCAGGGACATTGGATCAGCCTCAGGTAAGTGATGCCAATACCTGGTTCACATGAAAATGCACAATGGGCCTATTAACATATGAGTTGTTTTAATCTTTATGGTCTGGCACTTGCCTGGCAGGAAGGTCGCCTGCTATTTGCTTCCTGCCAGGATCCCATAAATGTGTAAGTTTTGTTGATTGACTCTGATTTACTGTTCAATTCATAATTCATCCACAAAACAAAGGGACAGGTCAATTTATTTAAGGTATTCCAGCTAAGTGGAGAGTAGGTTTTACTCAATGTGCTTTAATGCAGTAACCAGACAAGTAAACATGCTCACAGTACTAATGGAGGCACCAGCAAAGATGAGGATTAGGAGAGACGGTAATAATAGCTTCCTCAATGTACAAGTTGTCACTAAAAACAGCATTTTAAAAAAGGAATGTTGATATGGTACTGTGCTGCATTGCTGTATCTAATTCCAGTTATTACATTGGATTATATAGATTATACAGCACAGAACCGGGCCATTTGGCCCAACCAGTCCATGTTGATATTTATGCTCCACTTGAGCCTCCTCCCATCCTTTCTCATCTAACTCTTATTGGCATAACCCTCAATCCCTTTCTCTCACTTATCTAGCTTATTTTCCCTTAAATGCATCTAGATGATTCACCTCAACTACTCCTTGTGGGAGTGAGTTCCACATTTTCACCACTGTCCAGGTAAATTGGTTTCTTCTGAATTCCCTATTTGATTTCTTGGTGACTATCTCATATTGATAACCTTTAGTTTTGTTCTTCCCAGTGGAAACACTCTCTGTATCTACCCTATCAAAATCTTTCATAATTTTAAAGGCCTCTATTTTCAAGAGAAAAAGACCCAGCCTGTTTATTTTTCCCAATGGGTATTACTTCGCAGTTCTGTTTTCATCCGAGTAAATCTATTTTGCATCCTCTCCAGTGCCTCTATATCCTTTTAATAATATGGCAAACAGATCTGCACATAGTGGCCGGATTTAGTTGTGCCGGCTGTGCTAGGTCGAAAAGGTGAGGGGTGCCCCACATCGGCCTTTCGGAGGCCCTCCCGGCACGATTGCTGGCATGGCAAATGTTACACTGCTTTTCAAGAAAGTAGAGAGAAGACAGGGAACTGCAGGCCAGTTAGCTTAACATCAGTCATTGGGAAGATGCTGGAAACTATTATTAAAGAAGTCTTAGCATTGCACTTGGAAAAGCATAGAACATAAGAACATAAGAAATAGGAGCAGGAGTAGGCCATTCAGTCCCTCAAGCCTGCCCCGCCATTCAATAAGATCATGGCTGATCTGTCCCAGGCCTCAACTCCTCTTTCGGGCCTGCTCCGCAAAACCCTCAACTCCCCGAGATTTCAAAAATCTATCTACCTCCTCCTTAAATACATTTAGTGACCTAGCCTCCACAACTGTCTGAGGCAGGGAATTCCAGAGATTCACCACCCTCTGAGAGAAGAAATTCCTTCGCATCCCAGTTTTAAATGTGTGCCCCCTTATTCTGTAATTATGTCCCCTAGTTTGAGATTTCCCCACCAGTGGAAACAAATTCTCAACATCTAGCCTGTCAAGCCCCCTTAGAATCTTATATGTTTCTATAAGATCACCTCTCATTCTTCTAAACTCCAATGAATAAAGGTCTAACCTGTTTAGTCGCTCTTGATAAGACAACCCTTCATCCCAGGAATCAGCCTAGTGAATCTTTTCTGAACTGCCTCCAATGCTTGTATATCCTTCCTTAAGTACAGGGACCAAAACTGTACGCAGTACTCCAGGTGTGACCTCACCAACACCCTGTACAGTTGTAGCAGGACTTCCCTATTTTTAAACTCTAACCCCCGAGCAATAAAGGCCAAAATTCCATTTGCCTTCCGAGTTACTTGCTGCACCTGCATGCCAACCTTTTGTGTTTCATGCACAAAAACACACAGATCCCTCTGTGCTGCAGTATTTTGTAATCTTTCTCCCTCTAAATAATAATCTGCCTTTTTATTCTTCCTACCAAAGTGGATGACCTCACACTTTCCCACATTGAACACCATCTGCCAAATTTTTGCCCACTCACTTAACCTATCTATATCCCTTTGCGATTCTTTGTGTCCTCATCACAACATGCCTTCCCACCTATTTTTGTATCATCAGTAAATTTGGATACACTACACTCTATCCTTTCCTCCAAGTCATTAATATGGATAGAAAATAGTTGAGGCCCTAGGACCGATCCTTGTGGCACCCCACTAGTTACGGCTTTCCAACCTGAAAAAGACCCATTGATCCCGACCCTCTGCCTTCTGTGTGTTAGCCAATCCTCAATCCATGCCAACACATTACCCCCAATACCCGGAGCTCCTATTTTGTGCAATAACCTTTTATGTGGCACCTTATCGAAGGCCTTCTGAAAATCCAAATATTCTACATCTACCGGTTCCCCGTATCCACTCTGCTTCTTATATCCTCATAGTATAGTATGATTAGAACAAGTCAGCATGGTTTTACTAAAGGGGGATTCTGTTTGACAAATTTATTCAAGTTTTTTGAGGATGTAACTAGTAGGGTAGATAAAGGGGAACCACTAGATATAGTACACCTGGATTTTCAAAAGGCATTCGATAAAGTGCCACATAAAAGATTAATAGGCAAGGTAAGGGCTTATGGTGTTGGGGTTAATAGATTAGCGCGGATAGAGGATTGGTTAACAGACAGTAAGCAGAGAGTGAGCATAAATGGGGCATTTTCAAGTTGGCAGGCAGTGAATAGTGGGGTGTCGCAAGGATCAGTGCTGGGACCTCAGCTATTTACACTCCATATTAATGACGGATGTAGTGACAGAGAGTAATGTATCTATGTTTGCTGATGATACAAAGCTCAGTGGAAAGGTAAGCTGCCGGGAGGATGTAGGGAGGATGCAAAGCTATATGGACTCATTAAGTGAGTGGGCAACAAGATGGCAAATGGATTATAATGTAGGGAAGTGTGAAGTTGTTCACTTTGGTTGTAAAAATAGAAAAGCAGAATATTTTTTATAAGGTGTGAAACTGGTAAGTGTTTTCTTTTTTTTTCTTTTTTTTTGATGCTCAGAGAGACTTGGGGGTAACTCGTATAGGGAACGCACAAAGTTAACATGCAGGTGAAACAGGCTATTCGGAAACCAAATGGCATGTTGGCCTTTATTGCAATGGGATTGGAGTATATGAATAAAGAAGTCTTACTAAGATTGTATAGGTCTTTGGTGAGACTGCACCTGGAATACTGTGTGCAGTTTTGGTCTCCACATTTAATAAAAGATATACTTTACTAAATTGGTCCCTGGGATGAGGGGGTTGTCTTATGATGAGAGGCTGAGTAAATTAGAGTCATAGAGTCATCGAAAGATACAGCACTGAAACAGGCCCTTCGGCCCACCGAGTCTGTGCCGACCAACAACCACCCATTTATACTCTTCTTCTTCTTTGGCCTCCTTGTCTCGAGAGACAATGGGGAAGCGCCTGGAGGTGGTCAGTGGTTTGTGGAGCGGCGCCTGGAGTGGCTATAAAGGCCAATTCTAGAGTGACAGACTCTTCCACAGGTGCTGCAGAAAAATTTGTTTGTCGGGGCTGTTACACAGTTGGCTCTCCCCTTGCACTTCTGTCTTTTTTCCTGACAACTGCTAAGTCTCTTCGACTCGGCAACCATTTATACGAATCCTACATTAATCTCATATTCCCTACCACAGCCTCACCATTCTCCAACCACCTACCTACACTAGGGGCAATTTACAATGGCCAATTTAAGAACAAAGAACAAAGAACAGTACAGCACAGGAACAGGCCATTCGGCCCTCCAAGCTTGCGCCGATCTTGATGCCTGCCTAAACTAACACCTTCCGCACTTCCGGGGTCCGTATCCCTCTATTCCCATCCCATTCATGTATTTGTCAAGATGCCTCTTAAACATCGCTATCGTACCTGCTTCCACCACCTCCCCCGGCAGCAAGTTCCAGGCACTCACCACCCTCTGTGTAAAGAACTTTCCTCGCACATCCCCTCTAAACATTGTCCCTCGCACCTTAAACCTATGTCCCCTAGTAACTGACTCTTCCACCCTGGGAAAAAGTTTCTGACTATCCATTCAGTCCATGCCACTCATAACTTTGTAAACCTCTATCATGTCGCCCCTCCACCTCCGTCGTTCCAGTGAAAACAATCCGAGTTTATCCAACCTCTCCTCATAGCTAATGCCCTCCAGACCAGGCAACATCCTGGTAAACCTGTTCTGCACCCTCTCCAAAGCCTCCACGTCCTTCTGGTAGTGTGGCGACCAGAATTGCACGCAATATTCTAAGTGTGGCCTATCTAAAGTTCTGTACAGCTGCAGCATGACTTGCCAATTTTTATACTCTATGCCCCGACCAATGAAGGCAAGCATGCCGTATGCCTTCTTGACTACCTTATCCATCTGCATTGCCACTTTCAGTGACCTGTGGACCTGTACGCCCAGATATCTCTGCCTATCAATACTCCTAAGGGTTCTGCCATTTACTGTCTTCTTCCCACCTGCATTAGATCTTCCAAAATGCGTTACCTCACATTTGTCCGGATTAAACTCCATCTGCCATTTCTCCGCCCAAGTCTCCAACCGATCTATATCCTGCTGTATCCTCTGACAATCCTCATCACTATCCTCAACTCCACCAACCTTTGTGTCGTCCGCAAACTTACTAATCAGACCAGCTACATTTTCCTCCAAATCATTTATATATACTACAAACAGCAAAGGTCCCAGCACTGATCCCTGCGGAACACCACTAGTCACAGCCCTCCATTCAGAAAAGCACCCTTCCACTGATACCCTCTGTCTTCTATGACCGAGCCAGTTCTGTATCCATCTTGCCAGCTCCCCTCTGATCTCATGTGACTTCACCTTTTGTACCAGTCTGCCATGAGGGACCTTGTCAAAGGCTTTATTGAAGTCCATATAGACAACATCCACTGCCCTTCCTTCATCAATCATTTTCGTCACTTCCTCAAAAAACTCAATCAAATTAGTGAGACACGACCTCCCCTTCACAAAACCGTGCTGCTTCTCGCTAATAAGTTTGTTTGTTTCCAAATGGGAGTAGATCCTGTCCCGAAGAATCCTCTCTAATAGTTTCCCTACCACTGACGTAAGGCTCACCGGCCTATAATTTCCTGGATTATCCTTGCTACCCTTCTTAAACAAAGGAACAACATTGGCTATTCTCCAGTCCTCTGGGACCTCACCTGTAGCCAATGAGGATGCAAAGATTTCTGTCAAGGCCCCAGCAATTTCTTCCCTTGCCTCCCTCAGTATTCTGGGGTGGATCCCATCAGGCCCTGGGGACTTATCTACCTTAATGCTTTGCAAGACGCCCAACACCTCCTCCTTTTTGATAATGAGATGACTGAGACTATTTACACTCCCTTCCCTAGGCTCATCATCCACCAAGTCTTTCTCTTTGGTGAATACTGATGCACAGTCCTCATTTAGTACCTCACCCATTTCCTCTGGCTCCACACATAGATTCCCTCCTCTGTCCTTGAGTGGGCCAACCCTTTCCCAGGTTACCCTCTTGCTCTTTATATACGTATAAAAAGCCTTGGGATTTTCCTTAATCCTGTTTGCCAATGACCTTTCATGACCCCTTTTAGCCCTCCTGACTCCTTGCTTAAGTTCCTTCCTACTGTCTTTATATTCCTCAAGGGCTTCGTCTGTTCCCAGCCTATCATTTACCTATCAACCTGCAAGTCTTTAGCTTGGGCCAATATTCCCTGGAGTTTAGAAGAATGAGAGGTGATCTAATTGAGATGTACAAGATTCTGAAAGGGCTTGATAGGGTAGAAGCTGAGAGATTGTTCCCACTGGTCAGGGAATCTAGAACATGGGGACACAGTCTCAGGATAAGGGGCCAATCATTCAGGACTGAGATGAGGAGAAATTACTTCATTCAAAGGGTTGTGAATCTTTGGAATTCTCTATCCCAGTGGGGTGTGGATGCTCCATCGTTGAATACATTTAAGGCTGGGATAGATAGATTTTTGGTCTCACAGGGAATCAAGGGATATGGCGAGCGGGCAGGAAAGTAGAATTGAAGGTCAAGATCGTATTGAATGATGGAGCAGGCTTGATGGGCCATATAGTCTACTTCTGCTCCCATTTCTTGTTTTCTTGTATTCTTATGATTCAACGGCACTCAGGCACTGAAGTGCCCTGTGCCAGGATCCCTATCCCTTTAAAGACGGGGATCCCACCTCCAAGAGCTGCCGGCCAATCAGAGGGCCGGCATCTCAGCAGTATTGGCAGCACCACCAGGAGCCGCTTTCAAATTTGTTCTAACCAAGGTTCAATACATGTTTAGCAAACTTCTCTACTTTCAATTCTATCTCTCCTCGAGAAAAAAAACCTCGTGCTTGGTTTACTTTTGCTATGGCCTTGTTGATCTGTGCCACAACACCCTTAGCACCTCTTCGCACCTTCACCCCATTTAGATTCTTATTTTGTAAGTAATATGTGACCTACTTATTTTTCTTAACAAATGTAATGCCCCAAACTTATTTATGTTGAAATTCATTTGTTAATTATATGTCCATTCTTCAAGTTTATTAATCTCATAATGTTGCCGTCCTGCTCAGCGTGACGAATCCCTTTCAATTTGGTGTCATCTGCAAATTTTCAAATTGTGTTTATGATTCCAAAATCTAAATCATTAACATAAATTGTGAACAACAATGGTCCCAGCACTGATCCTTATGGGACCCCTCTTCCTCTCTTCAGCCACATTGAACAGCCACCCTATGCCTCTACTCTCCGCTTTCTATCTTTCAATCAGCCAGCTATCCATTCTACTACTTGTCCCCTCACTCTCCAAGCACTGACCTTATTCATTAGTCTATTATGTTGTATTTTATCAAAGGTCTTTTGGAAATCTCGATATATTACATCTACTGAATGACCCTTGTCTACTCAATTACCTCTTTAAAGAATTCAATGAGGTTTGTCAAGCAAGACTTTCCATTTTGAAATCCATGTTGACTATTCATTATGATGTTTTTGGTTGCTCGTTTAAAAAAAATTACTCCTTCAGTCGGGGTTCCTTTATTTTTCCAATTACTGATGTGAAGCTGATTGGCCTATCGTTCACCAGACATGTTCTATTTCCCGTATTGAATATAATTATAACATTCGCTATTTTTCAGTCCTCTGGCACTACACATTTGCCAAATGAACTATTAAATATGTGCAATTGTGCCTCTGTTATCACCTCCCGAGATTCAAATGCAATCTGTCCAGACCAAGGGTTTTATCTGCTTTGAGTTTGTTTAGTTTAATTCATATTTTCCCTTTTTTATTTTAAATGCAGTTTCTGATCTCATCTTCCAATGTCATGTCTGCTTCATCTGTTCCCCAGGTAAATCCTGAAGCAAAGTTATTATTTAATATTTCTGCCATTTTAGTATTGCTATCACTGCCTGTGTTTTTATTCCTTCCATCCCTTCGTTGTCCTATTCTCATCACAACTTTCCTTTTTTATTTATGTGCCTGTAAAATATTTTACTATTTTGTTTTTTGCTCTTTGATAATTTCATTTTATAGTCCCTCTTTGCCTTCCTGATAGCTTTTTGACTTCTTTCATCGTCTCGTTGCTTTCTTCCTTGTCATGCTCTTCTCTGCTGTCCATGTACTTAGTGTATGTGCCTTTCCTTACCCTCAGCTTTTCCCTCATGTCTTTATTCAGTGTTTAGTTTGTTTCTTTTTTTTAGGGGAATATATTTTTCCTGCACTCTTTTGAACACCACTTTAAATGTTTCCTCTCAAAATCAGCTTTTCTCTAATCTATTACCCTGATCTTTGTCATACTTATGTCCTTCTCACTTATTAAACCATAATATATTATGGCCATTATTGCCCAGATGCTTTCTTTTACTTCTGTTATCTGCTCTCGTCCATTTCCCATTACCAGATCCAGTCATGAATCCTCTCTTGTTGGGCTTCTTACATCCTGGGTTAGAAAGTAGTCCTGTACACATTTTCTTATTCATTTTATCCACCTCTATTGGTCAATTAATTTTGGGGTAGTTGAAATCTCCCATGATTATTATTCCATGTTTGTTACTCATTTCCCTTGTTGGTTTGTATATTTCTTCCTCCACCTCCCTTTCACTATTAGGTGGGCTCCTATTCCAATCCACATGGATTCTATTTCTGTCTTACTGATGGCTTTGCAACGACCATCATGTTATCTCTAATAAGTACAGCTATTCCACCTTCTCTTTTCCCACTCTATGGGCTGGATTTTGTTGAGGTCCCAACGTCAGGCTCCATGGTGGGGGGAACTGGATGATCGCAGTGGCAGCGGCCCGCCATGGAGCCCAAAGCTGTGATTGCCGGGCCCAATCTTCCCAGCAGCGGCAAGGCACCATGGCACCCCTCACCCCACAGCTCCGTGACGGGACACAACTTTAAATATTGAAATTAATTTTTTGCATACATTTAAATCCAATTCCCTAAGATCTTACCGTCGGATCCAGATCTTCAGTGCGACAGACAACACTCACACGCCTTCACTTCCCTGTCCAAGGAAAGCTGGCACCACCTGGTGGGGAAGGGGTGATCAGAACATTTTTAGTGTACTGGGGGTGGGAAACAGGGTCAACTCTGCATTTTTAGTGTGGCGGGGTGGGGGGGGGGGCGAAGGGGTGATCTCTGCACTTTGTGCAGTGGTGGTGGGGGAGAGCGATCAACTCTGCACTTTGTGCCGTTGTGGGGAGAAGGGGTAAACTCTGCAATTTCAGTGTATTGGGGGGGAAGGGGGGGGTGTGGAATGAGTCAAACATTTATTTTTAGTGGAGTGGCGGGGGGAGGGGGTGAATGGGGGAAGCTCTGCATTCTGTGAGCAGGGCTGGCATTCCTTTAAAAATGATGCCAGCGCCTGTGCAGAGACAGGTGATGCTGTTAACCATGTCACTGAGGCCGCCCCCACCATGTGATTGTCGGGGGGGGGGGGTGGGGGGCGGTCCACCTGCATATTTAAATGAGATGCCGCACTCAAGATTGCGGTAGCATGGGCCGCCATTTCTTTCATCTGCTGCTCCCGGTGGTAGGAGAGTAAAATCCAGCCCTATCTTTTCTAAATAGTGTTACGACCAGGTGAGGCAGGGTTCCAGGGCTCCCCTCTCAGTCTCTGCCTGGTTTGGCCGTAACAGGGCTTAATTTCTAAAACACCGTGTTTTAAGCTTCCCCTCAGTGAATCCTTGTTCACCGCTCTCTAATTGTAAGGGCAAAGAAGTCAACCAGACAGATTTTCTTAGATTTAAACAAGAAAGGAGTAAGTTTATTAACCTTAAAACTCTAATCTGGTTAAAATGACTATGAATATGCGTCATGACCACACTAGCATGCATACGCAATAAACACACAAGCAAATAGAGACAGAGGAGGAGAAAGAAGGAGAAAAGTTTAAAGTAATAGCTGGAGTTCAGTTACTAGCTTTTGGGTTTGTGTAAAGTCTTGGATTGCAGTTGTCTTGCAGTTCTTGTTGGGGCCCAGTGCACACTTTCAAACTTGTTTAGCTGCAGGAGTCTTCTCTCTTGAGGTTTGAGGGGCTTCCGTGGATCCCCTGGAACTTCGTGAGAGAGAGAGAGGGAGAGACCTTCCTTCTCTGTTGTCTTCAACTTGCAGTCTGTCTTCCAACTGTTCTGTGAGCGCAACTCAAAACTCCAGGTTGGCCAGCAGGTTAGTCATGTGACTAACCCCTTATTTGGAACAACCGCTCCTGCAGTTTGTGGATTTCAAAGTTCTCAATGGGGGGGTGTAGTGCTGTCTCTTACACAGACAAGATGTGGATCACTGTTGCCCAGACCAATCTCTGTTAATTGAATCAGTGAGCAGTTCCCATTGTCTCTTTTTTTTCAGCTGTCTTTTAGAATGCAAAATGAGCAGTCATGTTTCCAGCCGCTGTCCTTTTAAACCAAGCGATTTTTTTCAGTCCAGTAACAGTTTAAAATTAATGTTCCACATGACAAAATTAATATGTCTCATTTTGGCAGGGATGGTTTTCATGACAATAGATTATTCCTTGCAATGTTTAATTCCCAATTCTGATTTTTCTGTGTCCATGTTTCAGTAATCCCGACCATATCTGGTTCGTTGCAACATATTATTACTTCCAGGTCCCCTGTTTAACTACGGACATCCTATGATGAGAGGCTGAGTAAATTGGGCCTATATTCTCTGGAGTTTAGAAGAATGAGAGACATACAAGATTCTGAAAGGGCTTGATAGGGTAGAAGCTGAGAGATTGTTTTGCTGGTTGGGGAATCTAAAACGCAGGGGCGCAGTAAGGGGCCGATCATTCAGGACTCAGATGAGGAGAAATTACTGCTGTGATGACCAGGTGAGGAGGGGGTCTGAGGCTCCCCATTCGCCCCTTCTTTGGTTTGACCGCAACAGGGTTTATCCTTTTTTAACACTGTGATTTAACTTAGCACCTCAGTGAGCACTTGCTCATGTACCTCTAATATAATTACACATGAACCAATAAGACAGATTTTCTTGAGTTTAAACAAGAGAGATGCAAGGTTAATATCCTTATCACACTAAACCAGTTAAAATTACTAAAATACGTGATGCATTCACACTCATATTCACACCACACACACACACACTCACACACACACACACACACACACACACACACACACATAGATCACAGAAGGAACAACAGAGTTACAGAGTTGGGAGGTTGGAGTCGAGTCCTTAATAAATGGAATTTAAAGAATGAATCTCAGTTCCAGAGTTCTCGGTTGAAATTGTAGTCCTGAAGTCTTTGCTGGGCCACGTGCACGGTTTATCCGTGTCCCCTAGTTGTTGGCTGTGCTAAGATGTAGATTTGAGGCTTAGTAGTTGCAGCCGAGGCTTCTCTGGGACTTTACTGGAGAGAGGGAGAGAGGAAAGAGATTTTCCCTTGGTGGATCTCAGTTACAGTCTGCCTTCTGAGTCACCACTCACAAATCTCCAGAGTGGCCCAAGCAGTCACTCTTTGTGTTTGAATGAGAATCTTCTGGAATGGTTTCTGAAATTCAAGGCTCTCCCCTCAGGCTGCCCAGACATGTGTGTGTGTTTGTGTGGACGGGGGAGGGGGGGGGCGGTGGGGGGCGAGGGGCGCGGTTGGCTCTTTCAAAGTCAATGAGTGTTGATGGCTTTTGACGATCAACATTGATAAGGATATCTCAGATAAGTGAATCAGAGAGCACCCCATTGTTCTGGCTAGGCTGAGTTAATCAAATCTGTCTCCAGCCCAATCCTTTGATTTGTTCATATGCAAATTGTGTGTGGCCAACTTGGCTGCTCGCTGTTTTGTTTTAAAAGTTATTTGTAACAATTTCCAGTAAAGTCTCAGGCAAAGTTCCACACAATGAAATTAGTACTTCCATTTGGCATGTGGGGTTTTCATCACACTACACTCAAAGGGTTGTGAATCTTTAGAATTCTCTACCCCAGAGGGGTGTGGATGCTCCATCATTGAATACATTTAACAAAGAACAAAGAACAGTACAGCACAGGAACAGGCCATTCGGCCCTCCAAGCCTGCGCCGATCTTGATGCCTGCCGAAACTAACACCT
Organism: Heterodontus francisci; assembly: GCF_036365525.1. Lineage (NCBI taxonomy): Eukaryota > Metazoa > Chordata > Chondrichthyes > Heterodontiformes > Heterodontidae > Heterodontus > Heterodontus francisci. The sequence goes on from NC_090378.1 coordinate 107,059,256, forward strand.
TCTGCACTTCTGGGCCCCATATTCCCTTCCTATTCATATATTTGTCAAGATGTCTCTTAAACGTCGCTATCGTATCTGCTTCCACCACCTCCCCTGGGAGTACGTTCCAGGCACTCACCACCCTCTGTGTAAAAAACTTGCCTCGCACATCCCCTCTAAACTTTGCCCCTTGCACCTTAAACCTATGTCCCCTAGTAACTGACTCTTCCACCATGGGAAACTGCTTCTGACGATCCACTCTGTCCATGCCGCTTATAACTTTGTAAACCTCTATCATGTCGCCCCTCCACCTCCGTCGTTCCAGTGAAAACAATCCGAGTTTATCCAACCTCTCCTCATAGCTAATGCCCTCCAGACCAGGCAACATCCTAGTAAACCTCCTCTGTACCCTCTCCAAAGTCTCCACGTCCTTCTGGTAGTGTGGCGACCAGAATTGCACGCAATATTCTAAGTGTGGCCTAACTAAGGTTCTGTACAGCTGCAACATGACTTGCCAATTTTTATACTCTATGCCCCGACCGATGAAGGCAAGCATGCCGTATGCCTTCTTGACTACCTTATCCACCTGCATTGCCACTTTCAGTGACCTGTGGACCTGTACGCCCAGATCTCTCTGCCTGTCAATACTCCTGAGGGTTTTGCCATTTACTGTATACCTCCCACCTGCATTAGACCTTCCAAAATGCATTACCTCACATTTGTCCGAATTAAACTCCATCTGCCATTTCTCCGCCCAAGTCTCCAACCAATCTATATCCTGCTGTATCCTCTGACAATCCTCATCATTACCCGCAACTCCACCAACCTTTGTGTCGTCCGCAAACTTACTAATCAGACCAGCTACATTTTCCTCCAAATCATTTATATATACGACAAACAGCAAAGGTCCCAGCACTGATCCCTGCGGAACACCACTAGTCACATCCCTCCATTCAGAAAAACACCCATCCACTGATACCCTCTGTCTTCTATGACCGAGCCAGTTCTGTATCCATCTTGCCAGCTCACCTCTGATCCTGTGTGACTTCACCTTTTGTACCAGTCTGCCATGCGGGACCTTGTCAAAGTCTTTACTAAAGTCCATATAGATAACATCCACTGATTGATTCCTTCATCAATCATCTTCGTCACTTCCCGAATAATCCTCTCTAATAGTTTCCCTACCACTGACGTAAGGCTCACCGGCCTATAATTTCCTGGATTATCCTTGCCACCCTTGTTAAACAAAGGCACAACATTGGCTATTCTCCAGTCCTCTGGGACCTCACCTGTAGCCAATGAGGATGCAAAGATTTCTGTCAAGGCCTCAGCAATTTCTTCCCTTGCCTCCCTCAGTATTCTAGGGTAGATCCCATCAGGCCCTGGGGACTTATCTACCTTAATGCTTTGCAAGACACCCAACGCCTCCTCCTTTTTGATAATGAGATGACTGAGACTATCTGCACTCCCTTCCCTAGGCTCATCATCCACCAAGTCCTTCTCTTTGGTGAATACTGATGCAAAGTACTCATTTAGCACCTCGCCCATTTCCTCTGGCTCCACACATAGATTCCCATCTCTGTCCTTGAGTGGGCCAACCCTTTCCCTGGTTACCCTCTTGCTCTTTATATATGTATAAAAAGCCTTGGGATTTTCCTTAATCCTGTTTGCCTGGGATAGATAGATTTTTGGTCTCACAGGGAATCAAGGGATATGGTGAGCGGGCAGGAAAGTGGAATTGAAGCCCAAGATCAGCCATGATCGTACTGAATGGTGGAGCAGGCTTGATGGGCCATATGGTCTACTTCTGCTCCTATTTCTTGCGGTTGAATCTCAGACTGTTGCCAGGCAGAGGGATGGAGTTAGTAGCTAGAGAATGGAGTTTGAAGCAGGGACCTAAAACAATGACTTCAGTCTTCCCAATATTTAATTGGAGGAAGTCTCTGCTCATTCAGCACTGGATGCTGGATAAACAGTCTGATAATTTAGCAACATTGGAGGAGTCAAGAAAGGTGGTGGTGTGGTCGAGCTGGGTGTCATCAGCGTACATGTAAAAAGTAATGCTGTGCTTTTAGCGTCACAGAGCCATAGAGAGATACAGCACTGAAACAGGCCCTTCGGTCCACTAAGTCTGTGCCGACCATCAACCACCCATTTATACTAATCCTACATTAATCCCATATTCCTACCACATCCCCACCTTCCCTCAATTCTCCATGTCGATGAGAATTAGGAGGGGGCGAAGCATAGCTCCTTGGAGGACACCAGAAGTAATGGTGCGGGAGCAGGAAGAAAATCCATTGCAAGTGATACTCTGATACAATTAGACAGATAGAAATGGAACCAGGTGAGAGCAGTCCCACACAGCTGGAGGACAGTCGAGAGGTATTGGAGGAGAATGGTGTGGCTAGCTGTGTCAAAGGCTGCAGACAGGCCAAGAAGGATGAGGAGGGAAAGTTTACCTTTGTCACAGTCACATAGGATGTCATTTGTGACTTTGATAAGAGCTGTTTTGGTGCTGTGGCAGGGGCAGAAACCTGATTGGAGGGATTTAAACATGAAAGGAATGGGATAGAGATGGCATGGGAGGGAAGGCATGGGAAGGAGGAAATGACATCAGAAGGGGATGGCAAAAGATGGAGGGAATGGCATGGGGGCGTGGCTGAGATGGTGGAATTTGTTAAGAATAGCAAAATGGAGGGGACAATTATGATTATTATTCAAAAGCTATTCTTTGTGCTAAAAATGAAGATTCATTAGATTTGAATGAAAAAGTTTTGGAAAAGCTGCGATGATGGGGAGGCCAAGTTGGTTCATCCACTCAGCTCTTCTGGCTGAAGATGGTTGCAATTGCTGCAGTCATATTCAGCCTTGTCTTTTGTATTCTCATGCTCGTCTGCCATCATTCAGGATGCAAATGTTCTCTGAGCCTCCTCCTCCTGTTTAATTGTCAACCACCATTCATGACTGAATTCATTGATTGTGCGTTTGCTTTGCTGTCTTTAGCATGCTGCTCCCACTGTTCAGCACAGGTGTAGTTCTGTGTTGTAGCTTCACAAGTTACAACTCATTTTCAGGTACAGCTGGTGTTGTTCCTGGCATACTCTTCTACACTCCTCATTGAACCAGGTTTCGTCTCCTGGCTTGATGGTAAAGGTAGAGTGAGGGATGTGCTGGGCCATGAGGTTACAGATTGTGCTGTTGGCCCTTAATGCTTCATGAATGCACAGTTTTGAGCCGCTAGATCTGTTCTGATTCTATCCCATTTAGCACATTGATAGTACTACATAACACAATGGAGTGTGTCATCAGTGAAAAGGCAGGACTTTGACTCCACAAAGACTGTGTGCTGGTCACTCCTACCAATGCTGTTATGGACAGATACAACTACGACAGGTAGATTGATGAAGATGAGGTTAAGAGTCATAGAGAGATACAGCACCGAAACAGGCCCTTCAGCCCACCAAGTCTGTGCCAACCAACAACCACCCATTTATACTAATCCTACATTAATCCCATATTCCCTACCACATCCCCACCATTCTCCTACCACCTACCTACACTAAGGGCAATTTACAATGGCCAATTTATCTATCAACCTGCAAGTCTTTGGCTGTGGGAGCAAACTGGAGCACCCAGCGGAAACCCACACGGTCACAGGGAGAACTTGCAAACTACGCACAGGCAGTACCCAGAACCGAACCCAGGTTGCTGGAGCTGTGAGGCTAAGGTGCGAACCACTGTGCCACCCTTAAGTAAGCTTTTGCCTCACGGTGTTCTCATCACTTGCCAAAAGCCCAGGCTTGCAATCATATCCTTTAGAACTCAGCCAGTAATGCTGCTACTAAGCCAATCTTGATGCTGTACATTGGTACTTGCCTCTGATTAAGCTTGGAGGATTCAGTCTCCAAAATATGTGGTGCTATGGGATATTTAACACTGACCCCTCTGTTCCATCTCTAAGATGCAAGTTGCTGTTGTCACCAGCACCTGCTTCTAAAAATTAGGCCTGTTGCCCAATGCTATTTGCCCCACTTCTTCACTGCTGTCTCCTCCCACTAAGGCCTGCCTGAACTTTGGGCCTTGAAGTTACCAGCTCTACAATCTGAGAACCTGCATTCATGGAAATCAGTTTCAGCATGCTTAAAATGATTGTTTTTGTATCTTCACACTTTTTTTGGAAGTAGTATGTGGTAATATAATGCTTTACAGGCCGATTAATAATCCACTAGGCTGCAACAGGAACACTTGTTTTCCAACCTTAACCATCTTTATACCAGTTGATAGGGTGGTTAGTCCTATATGGCAGGAGGGTTAGTCACGCCCAGCTGACATGAAAAACCCTCTGGATAATCAACCCAGAGCCTGATATCTGATCTCCATTTATGGGTACAGTCCACAGTGCTGAGGGAAGTGAGGGTTGAAATCGCAGAGACACTGGCTATAATTTTTCAGTCTTACTTAGATTCGGGGGTGGTGCCAGAAGACTGGAGAATTACAAACGTTACAACCTTGTTCAAAAAAGGGTGTAAAGATAAGCCCAGCAACTACAGGCCAGTCAGTTTAGCTTCGGTGGTGGGGAAACTTCTGGAAAGAATAATTCGGGTCAAAAAATGTGGGTTAATTAAGGAAAGCTAGCATGGATTTCTTAAGGGAAAATCAAGTTTACCTAACTTGCTGGAGTTTTTTGAGGAGGTAACAGAGAGGGCTGATGAGGGCAATGCAGTTGATGTGGTGCACATGGACTTTCAAAAGGCGTTTGATAAAGTGCCACACAACAGACTTGTGAGCAAACTTATAGCTCATGGAATAAAAGGACCGTAGCAAAATGGATATGGAATTGGCTGAGTGACAGGAAACAAAGAGTAGTGGTTCATGGATGTTTTTCGGGCTGGAGGAAGGTTTGCAGTGTTGGGACCCTTGCTTTTCCTGATATATATTAATGATCTCCAGTGTACCGGGCACAATTTCAAAGTTTGCGGATGATACGAATCTTGGAAGCGTTGTAAAATGTGAGAAGGATAGGGTAGAACTTCAAAAGGACATAGACAAGTTGGTGGAATGGGCAGACAGGTGGCAGATGAAGTTCAATGCAGAGAAATGTGAAGTGATTCATTTTGGTAGGAAGAACATGGAGAGACAATATAAAATAAAGGGTACAATTCTAAACGGGGTGCAGGAGCAGAGGGACCTAGGTGTACATGTGCATAATCATTGAATGTTGCAGGACAGGTTGAGAAAGCGGTTAATAAAATATACAGTCTGGGCTTTAGTAATAGGGGCGTGGAGCACAAGAGCAAGGAAGTTATGTTGAAGTTATATAAGACACCATTTCGGCCTCAGCTAGAGTGTTGTGTTCAATTCTAGACGTCGCACTTTAGAAAAGATGTGAAGGCATTGGAGAGAGTGCAGAAAAGATTCATGAGAATGGTTCCAGGGATGAGGGTAGATTGAAGAAGTTGGGACTGTTTTCCTTGGAGAAGAGAGGGCTGAGTGGTGATTTGATAGAGGTATTCAAAATCATGAGGGATCTGGACTGAGTAGATAGAGAGAAACTGTTCCCACTGATGAGAGGATCGAGAACAAGAGAGCACAGATTTAAAGTAATTGGTAAGAGAAGCAAAAGTGACACGAGGAAAAACTTTTTCACGCAGCAGGTGGTTAAGGTCTGGAATGCACTGCCTGAGAATGTGGTGGAGGCAGGTTCAATTGAAGCATTCAAAAGGGAACTAGACATTATGTCTTTGAGTTTCTTTTGGCGCCGGAGGAACCGGAAGCTGGTCGGCAGCGAGGACTCCTGGGTAGGTATTTTCCTTAAAGGTGCGGAGCTCCGTGGACTCGGCCTCATTTCCCGGCGGAGCAGCAGGAGAAGGTAGCGACTCTTCGGTGGGTGAGTGAAGGCATCAGGAGCTGTGTTTTAAAAGTAAGTACTTACTGTTTTACTTACTGTTTTCCTTGTCTTTGAGTTTCTTTTGGCGCCGGAGGAACCGGAAGCTGGTCGGCAGCGAGGACTCCTGGGTAGGTATTTTCCTTAAAGGTGCGGAGCTGAGTAAACCCGAGCCACTACACATGTAGTGTCTCCCACCCATCCTCCTCCTCTAACCTAATAATAAGACCCTTTTTACCCTCCTCCTCTAACCAAAAAGGACTGAGCAGGTAAGCTATTTACTGTTTTTGTTAATATCTATAGTTGTACTTAACTAAGGGGTAATTGAATAAAAGAAATGGCAGCCAGTGTAGTGTATTGCTCCTCCTGCAGAATGTTCGAGGTGAGGGAAACCTCCGGTGGCCCTGCCGACTTCACCTGCTGGAAGTGCATCCGTCTCCAGCTCCTATCAGACCGTGTTAGGGAATTGGAGCTGGAGCTGGATGAACTGAGGATCATTCGGGAAGCTGAGGGGTTGATAGATAAAAGCTACACGGAGGTCGTTACTCCACAAATCAAAGGCAGCTGGGTAACAGTTAGAGGTGGGAAGAGGTCAGTGCAGGGATCTCCTGTGGTCGTTCCCCTCAACAACAAGTATACAGTTTTAGATACTGTTGGGGGGGACGGCCTATCGGGGGCAGGCTGCAGTGACCGGGCCTCTGGCACGGGGTCCTGCACTGTGGCTCAGAAGGGAAGGAGGGAGAATGGGAGAGCACTAGTCATCGGGGACTCGATGGTGAGGAGTACGGACAGGCGGTTCTGTGGGCGCAGGCGAGACGCACGGATGGTTTGTTGCCTCCCTGGTGCCAGGGTCCGTGATGTTTGTGATCGCGTCTTCAGGATCCTTAAAGGGGAGGGGGAGCAGCCAGAGGTCGTGGTGCACATTGGCACCAACGACGTAGGAAGGAAGGGTGGCACAGATGTTAGAAGTGAGTTTAGGGAGTTAGGCTGGAAGCTGAAAGCTCGGACGGACAGAGTTGTTATCTCTGGTTTGTTGCCGGCGCCACGTGATAGTGAGGCTAGGAATAGGGAGAGAGCACAGCTGAACACGTGGCTGCAGGAATGGTGTAGGAGGGAGGGCTTCCAGTTCTTGGATAATTGGACTGCATTCTGGGGAAGATGGGACCTGTTCAAACAGGACGGGCTGCATCTGAACCAGAGGGGCACCAATATCCTGGGAGGGAGGTTTGCTAGTACTGTTCGGGAGGGTTTAAACTAGTTTGGGAGGGGGATGGGAACCGGACTTGTAATCCAGGGACCAGTGGGTCCACTCAGAAAGACAAAGAGTGTAGTGAGGTATTGGGGAAGGTAGCACTGTCACAGAGGACAGATGGGCACGGAGAAGGGTTAAAGTGCGTATACTTCAACGCAAGAAGCATCAGGAATAAGGTGAGTGAATTGAAGGCGTGGATGGGCACTTGGGACTACGATGTTGTGGCCATCACTGAAACGTGGATAGGTGAGGGGGAGGAATGGTTTTTGGAGGTACCTGGTTATAGATGTTTTCATAAGATTAGGAATGGTGGTAAAAGAGGTGGGGGGGTGGCATTGTTAGTTAGAAATAGTGTAACAACTGCTGAAAGAATTTTCGAGGAGGATCTGCCGACTGAGGCACTGTGGGTTGAGGTCAGGAACAGGAAAGGAGCAGTCACCTTGATGGGAGTTTTCTATAGGCCCCCCAATAGCAGCAGGGAGGTGGAAGAGCAGATTGGGAAACAGATTTTGGAAAGGAGCAGAAGTCACAGGGTAGTAATTATGGGGGATTTCAACTTCCCAAATATTGATTGGCAACTCTTTAGATCGAATAGTTTGGATGGGGTAGTGTTTGTGCAGTATGTCCAGGAAGCTTTTCTGACTCAGTATGTAGACTGCCCGACCAGAGGGGAGGCAATATTGGATTTGGTACTAGGTAATGAACCAGGGCAAGTGATAGAGCTGTTGGTGGGCGAGCACTTTGGAGATAGTGATCACAATTCTGTAGCATTCACTGTGGTAATGGAGAGGGATAGGTATGTGCAACAGGGCAAGGTTTACAATTGGGGGAAGGGTAGATATGATGCTGTCAGGCAGGAATTGAGGAGCATAAGTTGGGAGCATATGCTGGCAGGGAAGGGCACGGTCGAAATGTGGAACTTTTTCAAGGAGCAGATAGTAGGGGCCATTGATAAGCATGTCCCTGTCAGACAGGGAAGGGATGGTCATGTGAGGGAACCGTGGTTGACAAGAGAGGTTGAGAGTCTTGTTAGGAAGAAGAAGGATGCGTATATAAAGTTGAGGAAAAAGGGCACAGGCATAGCTCTGGAGGGATACAAGATGGCCAGGAAGGATCTGAAGAAAGGGATTAGGAGAGCTAAGAGAGGGCATGAAAAATGCTTGGCGGGTAGGATAAAAGAAAACCCCAAGGCCTTTTACGCGTATGTCAGAAATATGAGGATGACTAGGGGGACCATAGGTCCGGTCAAGGACAATAGCGGGAGACTGTGTGTTGAGCCGGAAGAGATAAGTGAGGTTTTGAATGAGTACTTCTCTTCGGTATTTACGAATGAGAAGGGGTGTATTACTGAAGAGGACGGTGTGAAACAGACTGGTAAGCTCGAGGAAGTGCTCGTTAGGAGGGAAGATGTGTTGGGGTTTTTGAATAACTTGAAGATAGACAAGTCTCCCGGGCCTGACGGGGTATATCCAAGGATGTTATGGGAAGCAAGGGATGAAATTGCAGAGCCGCTGGCAATGATCTTTTCATCTTCTCTGCTGACGGGGGTGGTACCAGGTGATTGGAGGGTGGCAAATGTTGTGCCCCTGTTCAAGAAAGGGAATAGGAACAACCCTGGGAATTACAGGCCAGTTAGTCTTACTTCGGTGGTAGGCAAGTTGATGGAAAAGGTGCTGAGGGATAGGATTTATGAGCATCTGGAAAGACACTGCTTGATTCGGGACAGTCAGCACGGTTTTGTGAGGGGTAGGTCTTGCCTCACAAGCCTGATTGAATTCTTTGAGCAGGTGACCAAGCAAGTGGATGAGGGTAAACCAGTGGATGTGGTGTACATGGATTTTAGTAAGGCATTTGATAAGGTCCCCCATGGTAGACTTATGGAGAAAGTCAGGAGGCATGGGATAGTGGGGAATGTGGCCAGTTGGATTAAGAATTGGCTAACTGATAGAAGGCAGAGAGTGGTCTTAGATGGTAAATACTCAGCCTGGAGCCCAGTTACCAGTGGCGTGCCACAGGGATCAGTTCTGGGTCCTCTCCTGTTTGTGATTTTTATTAACGACTTGGATGAGGAAGTCGAAGGGTGGGTCAGTAAATTTGCAGATGATACAAAGGTTGGTGGAGTTGTGGATACCGAGGAGGGCTATTGTCGTCTGCAAAGGGACTTGGATAGGTTGCAGTGCTGGGCTGAAAAGTGGCAGATGGAGTTTAACCCTGAAAAGTGTGAGGTCGTCCATTTTGGAAGGACAAACATGAATGCAAAATACTGGGTTAACGGTAGGGTTCTTGGGCATGTGGAGGAGCAGAGAGACCTTGGGGTCTATGTGCATAGATCATTGAAAGTTGCAACTCAAGTGGATAGGGCTGTGAAGAAGGCATATGGGGTGTTAGCGTTCATTAGCAGAGGGATTGAATTTAAGAGCCGTGAGGTGATGATGCAGCTGTACAGGACCTTGGTAAGGCCTCATTTGGAGTACTGTGTGCAGTTCTGGTCGCCTCATTTTAGGAAGGATGTGGAAGCCTTGGAGAGGGTGCAGAGGAGATTTACCAGGATGTTGCCTGGAATGGAGAATAAGTCTTACGAGGAAAGGCTGAACATTCTAGGCCTCTTCTCATTAGAAAGGAGAAGGATGAGGGGTGACATGATAGAGGTTTATAAGATGATCAGGGGAATAGATAGGGTAGACAGTCAGAAACTTTTTCCCCGGGTGGAGCAAAGCATTACAAGGGGTCATAAATTTAAGGTGAAGGGTGGGAGATATAAGGGGGATGTCAGGGGAAGGTTCTTTACCCAGAGAGTGGTCGAGGCATGGAATGCCTTGCCCGGGGAAGTTGTTGAGTCAGAAACTTTAGGGACTTTCAAAAGGCTTTTGGATAGGTATATGGATAAAGGAGAATGATGGGGTATAGATTAAATTGTCCTTGACAGAGGACAAAGGATCGGCACAACATTGTGGGCCGAAGGGCCTGTTCTGTGCTGTATGTTCTATGTTCTATATGTTCTATGTTCTATATCAGAAGGAAGAATGTGCAGGGTTACGGGGAGAAGACGGGGAAATAGCACTCAGTGAATTGCTCTTTCGGAGAGACTGTGTGGACACGTTGGGCCGAATGGCCTCCTTCTGTGCTGTAAAAATTCTATGAATAATCCTTACCCTGTTGGATACACAGAAAAATGGAAAGATTTCCAATTTGTACAGTGCCTTACTATGTCTCTCAAACTTGTCAAAGTGCTTCAAGTATAAATGTATTACTTTGATGCGCAGTGACTTTTTATATAGACAAACAAGGCACACATTTTTTGCACAGCAAGATCCCACAAGTAGCAATGAGATGACTGAGTGGCTCATCTGTTTTTTGCAGTATTGATTCAAGGAGGAATGTTGTCCAAGATACTGGGACAACCCCCAGTTCATCTTTGAACCCTGTAATTAAATCTTTAACATTCATCTGAATCACAGGAACAGGAAGATGAGATTTAGGCCATGTTCCCAAGTCCTGATACCAGGCGTGATCAGGAATCCAACACAGTTTCACAGTGAGTAACCCTTACCCTGCTGAATAAGTAGGAACTCCACAGTTACATAGTGAATAACCCTTACCATGCTAAATAAACAGCAAATCCATGTTTTATGCAATCAGTAAATTTTATGCTGGGTTTCGCAGTTATTTTCATTTAAGCTGTTTAAAATGTTCCTGAATTATGTATTTAAGTTCACTATGGTGCAGTGCAAGCCTTCAATGACAAATCTGACTCCTTTTTTGACTGCAATACACTGAATTCAAAATTACAAAATTATGTTGAACGGTACCTACAAGGGACTGCTCTGTGATGTTCTTATGGGAATAAAGGTAAATCAAGTACAAAAAGTGACCATTTTACTCATTGAAGCTCCTGTCACTGTGCCCTGACCTTCCCGTTGTAGAATCCAGTTGTCATTTGACTGTCACTGCATTTCTCGTATAATCCTTGTCAATGTTCTCTGCATCCTTTCCAGTGCCTAAATACCCTTTTTATAATCGGGTGACCAGAATTGCAAGCACTACTCTAAGTTAGAGCCTGGCTACCCGACTAGACCTGACTACGTGTTGGGTTCGGGTTGAGTCGGGTCTATATTCCGAGTCCAGCATTCGGGCTCAGGTCGGGTCGGGCTGGACAGTGCTGCTTCCAGGAAGTCACGGGATCAGGCCTACCCATGATTCCCCACAACTCCATCTGCAGGAATAGCCTGCTGCCAGAATGGATGAACGATATTTGTGTTGGGTCGGGTCGGGTCGGGTCGGGCGCGAAAAAAATTAAAGGACTCGGGCTCTGGTTGGCTGTGGTCGCGTCGGGCCTGGGTCAGGTTTTAATTTTATACCCGAGCCAGGCTTTACTCTAAGTGTGGTCTAACCAAGATTCCATATAGGTTTAGCATAGCTTCCCTACTTTTTAATTCTATGTGATGGAATACTGCCTGGATGAGTGCAGCTCCAACAATACCGAAGAAGCTCAACAACATCCAGGACAAAATAGTCCATTTGATCAGCATCCCATCACCACCAAATATATTCACTTCCTCCACCATCAGCACAATGTGACAGGTGTGAGTCCCATCTACAAGACACACTGTGCTAAGCCTCCTTCAACAGTACTTCCCAAACCTACGATTTCTACCACCTAGAAGGACAAGCCAGCAGGCACATGGGAACACCACCACCTGCAAGTTTCTCTCCAAGTTGCATACCATCCTGACTCGGAAATATATTACCATTTCTTCATTACCAGTTTGTCAATATCCTAGAACTCTCTACCTAACAGCTCTGTGGAGGTATCTTCACCACATGGACTGCAGCAGTTCAAGAAGGCAGCTCACCACCACCCTGTCAAGGGTAATTAAGGATGGGTAATAAATGTTGGCTTTGCCAGCAATGCTCACATCCCATGAATGAAACTTTGAAAAAATTATCTGCTGGTGCAAAACTATGAGCAAAGATACTCAACAACAGGGTAGCCAGCCTTTATAAGGTAAATGCATAATGTTGGGAGTAAGGCCTGTGATCAGACATCATGTGACTGGGTGTCACATGGTCAGATATCTTGTGGTCAGAAAACCATGTGATAAAACTTCCAAGCCATCTCAAGCGCTGCTGGCTCAGTAGGGTGTATATTCTGGGGATGCTGGCCACCTTGAGGACTTCTGTGTTGAAGATACGGTCCTGCCACCTGATGCTAAAGATCCTCCGGAGGCAGCGAAGATGGAATGAGTTGAGACGTCGCTCTTGGCTGACATACGTTGTTCAGGCCTCGCTGCCATAGAGAAAGGTACTGAGGACACAGGCTTGAAACACTTGGACTTTTGTGTTCCGTGTCAGTGCGCCATTTTCCCACACCCTCTTGGCCAGTCTGGACATAGCAGTGGACGCCTTTCCCATGCACTTGTTGATTTCTGCATCTAGAGACAGGTTACTGGTGATAGTTGAGCCTAGGTAGGTGAACTCTTGAACCACTTCCAGAGCGTGGTTGCTGATATTGATGGATGGAGCATTTCGGACGTCCTGTCCCATGATGTTCGTTTTCTTGAGGTTGATGGTTAGGCCAAATTCATTGCAGGCAGCCGCAATCCTGTCGATGAGTCTCTGCAGACACTCTTTTGTGTGGGATGTTAATGCAGCATCGTCAGCAAAGAGGAGTTCCCTGATGAGGACTTCCGTACTTTGGTCTTCGCCCTAAGACGGGCAAGGTTGAACAACCTGCCACCTGATCCTGTGTGGAGGAAAATTCCTTCTTCTGAAGACTTGAACGCTTGTGAGAGCAGCAGTGAGAAGAAGATCCCAAAAAGTGTAGGTGCGAGAATACAGCCCTGTTTCACACCACTCAGGATAGGAAAGAGGTCTGATGAGGCACCGCTCTGCTGAATTGTACCTTTCATATTGTCATGGAATGAGGTGATGATACTTAGTAGCTTTGGTGGACATCCGATCTTTGCTAGTAGTCTGAAGAGACCACGTCTGCTGACGAGGTGAAAGGCTTTGGTGAGATCTATGAAAGCAACGTAGAGGGGCATCTGTTGTTCGCAGCATTTCTCCTGTAGCTGGCGAAGGGAGAACAGCATGTCAATGGTGGATCTCTCTGCTTGAAAGCCGCACTGTGCCTCAGGGTAGATATGCTCAGCCAGCCTCTGGAGTCTGTTTAAAACGACTCGAGCGAAGAGTTTCCCCACTGTGCGGAGCAGGGAGATTCCATGGTAGTTGTTGTAGTCACCGCGGTCACCCTTGTTCTTTTAGAGGGTGATGATACTGGCATCGCGCATGTCATGTGGTACTGCTCCCTCATCCCAGCACAGGCAAAGCAGTTCATGGAGTGCCGAGAGTATAGCAGGCTTGGCACTCTTGATTATTTCAGGGGTAATGCCGTCCTTTCCAGGGGCTTTTCCACTAGCTAGAGAATCAATGGCATCACTGAGTTCCGATTTTGTTGGCTGTTGGCCCAGCTCATCCATGACTGGCAGAGACTGGGCTGCATTGAGGGCAGTCTCAGTGATAACATTTTCCCTGGAGTACAGTTCTAGGTAGTGCTCCACCCAGTGGTCCATTAGCTTGCATTGGTCAGTGATCTGTATGCTTCGGCTGTTGTTTTCTCTGCAGCAGAGAGACAAGCAGCTAGTCACTGAAGAGAGAAGACTTGAGTGGGGTCCCTCCTTCTTTTCTCTCTCTCCAATCCATCTTGCAAACTTCAAACCCTGCCTGCTGACTGTGACCACCTAGGGACACTGCTGCTGCAGACAGAGACACCATGAAGGAACTCAGCCGCACTACTGTCTCCAATAGAACCACTGGATCAGCATTCACATCTTCAAATTGGAAGTCTCAGGACCAGCAAAGGAAAGTTGCATAACCACCAAATTCAGTCTGAAACCAGCCTTCACAGACTGTAAACCCCTTTTATTTCTCTGGACTCTAATTTGACCAATCTATCCCTCCCCACTCTGTAACCTATTTGTGTGTGTATGTGAACGTTGAGAGTGTGTGAAAGTCGGAGGGTACTTTATTATTTTACTTTGATCAGTTTAACGACAATAAAGCTAACCCCTTTCTTTGTTAAACTCAAGAAAACATGTCCGATTGGTTCTTTTTATCATTACGGCATGCAAACAGTTAAACACTAACTGAATTGGCAAGCATATCCACTTCAAAAAGAAATAAACCTGTTGTGATCAAACAAGAAGAGGCGAGCCCTTTGACCCTTCCTCTTCACCTGATTGTAACAACTTCTCTGCATTAAAATGCATCTTCTTTGTGTCTGCCCATTTTACCAGTCTGTCTATGACTTCGTGAAGTTTGTTCCCATCTTGGTCACTTTTTCATACATTTTGGAGTTTCATGTCATCTGCAAACTTGGAAATGATGCCCTGCATATCCAAATTCAGAAAAGTGCAGTGATCCAAATACTGACCCCTGGGGCCACCACTGGATACTTTCCTCCAGTCCGAAAAACAGTTGTTTACCACTACTCTCTACTTGCTGTCCCTTGGATATTTTGGACAGCTCTCCACCTCCTTACCTCGCTTTCCTCTTTTAAGACATTCCTTAAAACCTGTCTTTTTGACCAAGCTTTTGGTCATCTGACCTAAGATCTCCTTTTGAGGCTCGGTGTCATATTTTGTGTTATAATGCTCTTATTAAGCTCCTTGGAATGTTTTATTATGTTAATGGCACTATAGAAATGTAAGTTGTTGTTGGACATTTTGGTATCTGCATTGCCATTTTCCTGTAAAACCCATGGACTTAAATTTTGTTAACAAGTCTAATAATTATGCAGTACTTTTCAAATGCTTTTTGAATGTCCATATACACCATGTCAACCTTCATTAACCCGCTCTATTACTTCATCAAAGAACTCAATCAATTCACTCCAACACAAACACAAAAAAGGATAGCAGAAGTAAATATTGGTCCCTAAGAGACAGAAACAGGAGAAATTAGCATGGGGAATGGTGATTGCATTGGTGGCTCAGTGGTAGAATTCTCACCTGCCACACAGGAGGCCTGG